>NW_006922224.1:1285888-1308278 GCF_000298275.1 Orycteropus afer afer | reverse complement strand
TTTTTGAATTATCTTCAGTAAGATTTTACTTGCATGTGATATTAATGATATTGTTAAATACTTTTCACATTCTGTGGGATCACCTTTCTTTGGAATGGATACATATATGGATCTCTTCCAGTCAGTTGGCCAGGTAGCTGTCTTCCAAATTTCTTGGCATAGCTGAGTGAGTGCCTCCAGTGTGGCATCCATTTGTTGAAACATCTCAGTGGATATTCCCTCAATTTCTGGTGCCTTGTTTTTGGCCAGTTTCTTCAGTGCAGCTTCGACTTGGTCCTTTAATACTACTGGTTCTTGATCATATGCCACCTCCTGAAATGGATGAACATCAACCAATTCTTTTTGGTACAGTGACTCTGTGTATTCCTTCCATCTTCTTTTGATGTTTCTTACATCATTCAATATTTTGCCCATAAAATCTTTCAATTTGCAACTTGAGGACTGAATTTTTTCCTCAGTTCTTTCAGCTTGAGAAATGCCAAGTGTGTTCTTCCATTTTGGTTTTCTAACTCCAGGTCTTTGCACATTTCATTATAATAACTGACTTTGTCTTCTTGAGCTGCTCTTTTAAATCTTCTGTTCAGCTCTTTTACCTTGTCATTTCTTCCATTTGCTTTAGCTACTCTCCATTCAAAAGCAAGTTTTAGAGTCTCTTCTGACATCCATTTTGGTCTTTTCTTCCTTTCCTGTCTTTTTAATGACCTTTTGCTTTCCTTGTGGATGATATTCTTGATGTCATCCCATAATTCCTCTGGTTTTTGGTCATTGGTGTTCAATGCATCAAGTCTGTCCTTTAGATGGCCTCTAAATTCAGGAGGAATATAATCAAGGTCATATTTGGGCTCTCATGGGCTTGTTTTAATACCCTTCAGCTTCAACTTCAACTTGCATATGAGCAGTTGATGGTCTGTTCCACAGTCAGCTCCTGGCCTTGTTTTAGCTGAAGATATTAAGCTTCTCCATTGCCTCTTTCCACAGATGTAGTTGATCTGATTCCTGTGTGCTCCATCTGGTGAAGTCCATGTGTATAGCCACAATTTATGTTGTTGAAAAAGTATTTGCAATGAATAAGTTGTTGGTCTTGCAAAATCCTATTGTGCGATCTCCAGTGCCATTTCTATCACCAAGGCCATATTTTCCAACTACCAGTGATTCTTCTCTGTTTCCAATTTTTGCATTCCAACAGTAATAATCAACACATCTTGATAGCATGTTTGGTCACTTTCAGACTGTAGAAGATGGTAAAAATCTTCAATTTCCTCATCTTTGGCTTTGGTGGTTTGTGTGTAAATTTGAATAATAGTAGTATTAACTGGTCTTCCTTATAGGCATATGGATATTATGTTACCACTGGCAGCATTGTACTTCAGGACAGATCTTGTAACATTCTTTGTGATGATGAATGCCATGCCATTCCTCTTCAATTTGTCATTCCCAGCACAGTAGATCATTTTGTTATCTGATTCAGAATGTCCAACACCAGTCCACTTTATCTCACTAATGCCTAGGATATCTCTCTTTATGCATTCCATTTCATTTTTGACAACTTCCAATATTCCTAGACTCATACTTTGTATATTCCATGCTCTGATTATTAATGGATTCTTGCAGCTGTTTCTTCTCATGTGGAGTCATGCCACATCAGCAAATGGAGGTCCCAAAAGCTTTACTCCATCCACATCATTAAGGTCAGCTCTACTCTGAGGAGGCAGCTCTTCCCCAGTCGCATTTTGAGTGCCTTCCAACCTAAGGGGCTCAACTTCTGGCACTACATGGGACAATGTTTCAGGGCTATTCATAAAGTTTTCCAGTAATGTATCAGACAGTGTTTCACTGCTATTCATAAGGTTTTCACACTGGCCAATACTTTGAGAAGTGGATGGCCCCTTCCTTCTTCTAAGTCTGTCTTAGTCTGGAAACTTTGTTGAAACCTGTCCACCATGTGTGACTCTACTGATATTTGAAATACTGGTGGCATAGTCTCCAGCCTCACAGCAACACACAAGCCACCACAGTATGACAAACCGACAGATTATATATATATATATATATATATATATATATATAAACCAAACCCACTGCCATTGAGTCAGATCTGACTCATAGCAACCCTTCCTTGGGTTTCCAAGGCAGCAATATCACTATGGAAGTAGATTGCCCAACATTCCTTCTGAGGAGTGCCTGGTGGGTTTGAACTGCCAGCCTTCTGGTTAGCAGTCAAATGCCTTATGCACTATGCCACAAGAGCTTACATATATATTTGAATATATATAAAATTATTGCCGTTGGGCTAATTCCAACTTATGGTAAAAAAAATACATACACACACACACACACACACATACATATATATATATATGTATGTATGTATATGTATATATGTACCTATATGTAGTCTTGGAAGAAGTACAGCCAGAATGCTACCTAGAAGCAAGAATGGTAAGACCTTGTCTCACAGACTCTGGACATGTTATCAGGAGGGACCAGTCCCTGGAAAAGGATGTCATACATGGTGAAGTAGAGGGTCAATGAAAAAGAGGAAGACCATCAACAAGATGGATTGACATATACAACAATGGACTCAAACATAGCAATGATTGTTTCCTTTTATTGTACACAAGGTTGCTATGAACTGGAACCAACCTGATGGCACCAAACAACCATATGTCTGTGTACATGTATGTATATAACCAGTTGCCATCAGGTTGATTCTGACTCACGGAGACAGTGTATCTGTGAGTTTACAATTAGCTGATGCCAAACCCTGAAGACCAGCCCTGCCCTTTGGCCTACCTGGGTGGGGAAGAGAGTGGCCTGCATGGCTGTGTCCTCTTCTGCGTAGGCCAAAATCGTCCTCAAGGATCTTCTCAGATGCTCCTCATTAAAGTCTGGTGCTTTACCCACCAAAGATGCCAGAGACATAGTTACCTGCATCTTTACTCTTGCAAAGTTCTGCACCAGGTAGAAAAAGGAACAAAGAAGAGGCACTCAGCTGTTAGATAAAAGAAGATGGTGGAGCCAGACACCCATCCCCACAAGTCTGCCTCATTTCCTTTCCTCTCCTTTCAATGAAATGTAAGCCACACTCTGCACTAGAGTCATCTTATTGTTTAAATGAATAGCACTCAGACATAAATCATGCCCTGTACTGCCAGCCTCCCTTTAAATTTTAATTTAGGATTGGGCTGCCTCCACGCTGGAAGGCTAGAATATTCCTACAAAGTTGGGCCACAGGCTTTATCCTTTTGTGTCAAAATTCCTCTTCTTGGGGCTGTATTTAAACTTCAGCGAGAACTGGCATCCTCAGGGCAAGGATTTCTCCAATTTCAGACTACAGGCAAGTAGCCACTTTCTGTTCCCCCTTTCCTTCTAGACCCATGGAAAAATATGGCTACCCTAAAGGGTCCCTGAGGAATGTCCTACAGACTTTCAAATAGTCATCCCTTGTATACACTGAAGTCCTGGCCTTCCTTCCATGGGCCAATTTATCTTTTACTATCATTCAAATGTGCTCATGAACATGACCACAAATGGAAATTCCAAGAAAACAGACCCAGGTTTAGACACACAAGAGAAGGATTGACTGTCTGCACCAAGCTGACCTCCAGAGGCTGCTAAGCTCTGGTGAAAACTTGGGTCCATCAGGTACTAATGATTTAAAATTCTCTTTCACAGGCTTCTCTGCTGTCAGCCAGTCAGAATCTAGACTACCGGACAACATCTTTGGAATTCTTACCCTGCCTGTTGCATTTCCCTCTATAGCTGATAATTTTGCATCTACATAGATTCAATCATTTCCTACTGAAATATACTGATGGAAACCACTACAGTTACTGTTTTGATAGTCACTTTTATATGCAGTTCAAACCAAGATGCTGTCTACCTCCAAAAAAACCAAACTTACTACCACTGAGTTGATTCTGACTCAAGGTAACCCTTTAAGACAGAGTAGTACCGCCATAGCTGTAAATCTGTATGGAAACAGACAGCTTTGTCTTTCTCCCACAGAGCAGCCAGAGGGTTTGAACAGCTGACCTTTTTGGTTAGCAGCCCAGCTTTAACCACAGTGCCACCAAATCTCCTTTCCTGTCTACCTAGACACACTCTATTGTTTTTTCTCACAGAAGCAAACAGGAATACTGCAGACTTGGGTTTCTGTTTTCCCTCTGGCTCAGTGCCTGGCCCTATCTCTGACTGTTGACCCCAGGTGCCCAGCGGGTCTGAGCTCTCACGCTGACAGCTCCGAAGCTGAACCTCATGAGTAGGTAGAGGGTGGCACAGGCTTGGCTCCGGGTGACGTCCATGCTGCTGCTGCAGTGGTGCAGCATGCGCTGGCAGAGGTCTGCACACTGCTCCACCTCCTCCTCGAACAGTAAGTCCCCGAACTAGGAGAGACGCAGGGACTGTTAGCTGGTGCTCCGCACATCCACCCGCGGGCTGCGTTAGCAGCCTGTTAAAATGTGCAAATGTCTTCGTGGGAAAACCAGAAGCCCAGGAGCTTTAATGCATCGCTCCAGAAACATAATGAGCTGCCTGAGTCAGGGGATGGGTTGAAGCAACAGCGATGACTCAGATTTCAGTACTAATTGTACAACAGTGAAGGTAAAAGCCAGTGGCCAATAAGTCAACTCTGATTCCTGGAGCGCCCACTTGTTTCAGAGTACAACTGTGCTCTGTGGGATTTTCAGAAGTAAATTGCCAGGCCTTTTTTCCAAGGCACCTCTGGGTGGACTCCAACCTCCAACCTTCTGGCTAGCAGCTGAGCACATTAAGGGCTACATTATTAACCCGCCATTGCTACCCAGGTCGCATTCATTTGCAAAGCCACAACTTTCAAGGGATTACCCTCAGTTTCCTGGGTCTCCTGGAAATTACTGGTGACCAGAAAGAGAAAGTGGCCTTGATCATGGAGAGCAGGAGAATTCTACTTTAAATTTAAAAGATCCCATGTAGAAGGCACCATCCAAGACTTTAAGTAAAAGGGAAAAAGTAATCCCCACTGCACCGCCAGGGCTCCTTCCATCACACTTAGAGCAGATGTTAAACAAGATGAAATGGAAAGATACTTGACTGATTTCTATGCTCATGTCTTAGACCCTCCATGAATGGCTGTTTCAAATGTCTACAACTGGGCCCACATTTCAGCTGTGAGAACCACTGCTTTCCCTGATTGTGTTGACCTTCTGTGGAGTCACTTCCCCCTGAGGAGACATTATACACTTCATATACTCTGTGGGGTTTGGCCACCTGGACACAGAAGTGTGACACTAGTTGAATCCTAGTCATAATTAAGAGCCAGGAAACAAACTTGCTGTCTTTACCTTGGTAATGAGAGCTCGGAGTGTCGCGAAACAGTGAGTCAGGTAAGTGGTGCTCTGATCGCAGCTCAGAGAGTTCACCAGGACCCTCAGGACGCTTCCCAGCAGGCTGTCCTTCCAGTCCAGCGCCGAGCTGGCCTGGGGGAATGGAAAAACAGCACCGTTGATCCCTGCCCTCTACCACTGACACCTGTGGTGATCAGCACCGAGATCGATGGCCCCATCTCCCAGTCTTACACTATCAGCCATCAACCCTGAGAGCTGAAGGCGTATTTCCATATGACCTTGTTCGAAAACTCCAGTGTGTCTTTGCTTTCATATAATAATTACTTTGAGTTTTGCTGTTGTTGTTGTTATGTGCTGTTGAGTCATTTCCCAGGCGGTATCTCTACCGAAGTAGATTGCCCTACCTTCCTTCCAAGGAGTGGCTGGTGAGTAATTGGATAAGGAAGGGGGTACTGCTTCAACAGTATGTCTTCTAGCCCTAAAGTCAATACTAGATTTAGTCTAATAAATGATTTCTCAATAGAAACATTCTTCTATTGGACTTAATAATGGAAATAATAATAATAATGGAACTTCATAAAGTTCCAATGGGCTCATTTTTCAGTGTAACAAAAAATCCAGTATAACCTAGACTTGGGAGTTTTTGGAAACATCCGCTTAGAAGATAAAATTAGGATGGCAAATTGTGTTATCACAAAGTTCACAGGGACACTATACTTTGCTACAGGCAAACACATGGCACAGATGCCTGCCTGTCCCCAGTTTGTGCCGGAAGCAGATACCATCATCATTTATCAAACGCAGTACTCTTTCTTCTTCTTCTTCTTCTTCTTCTTTTTTTTTTTTTCAACTTAGCCCAGTCATAGCCTGATGATCAGGCAGGACTGATGGCTGCATCAATCAACTGGAGTAGGACCCATCAGAAGAAATCTATTTGCCTCCCTTGTTGTAGATAATGAACTATAAGCTCACTATCCACATTTTAAGCTTGGGACACACTCTGGTATACTTAGCCACAAGAGCCAGCTTGTGAGGCAACCCTTTCCAAGTGAACAGCAACTCAAAGACGCCAGAAAAATGTTTGATATTTCTGGAATCTGTAAGGTGAACACTATAGCAAACAGCAAACTTCCCAACTTCATTTTTTTAAAAAAAGCACTTTGGGATCCAGCTTATTTCCTTCACAACCCTGCATAAAGCACTCCTATTAAATTCCTGTAAACATGTTCTTGTGGAATCAGTCGGCATTCCTTGCCTCACCTGGATGATATTCTCCTGCATATCCAAGATGATTAAATTCACTTCTGTTGCCAGGTTGCCACTGATCAAGGCCTCTTGGTCTAACTCTGCTTTTGATCTAGAAAACAAAAAGAGGTCAAAGTTAAGCGTATATCAAACCTGGACATATTCCAACAATGGCCCTGTATGCACCAGAGCGTAAAGAAATCTCCAGAACAGTCAGCCTTGAATGAAAACAAGGACTGGCTGCATCCATTTCCTATGGGAACCAAAGCTGCATCCCTGTGGGGCAGGTCATCTGCCATTGTGCTGGACATCAGTGGTATTACCCATGACCAGTTGCCATGGAGTTGACTCTGACTCATGGGACCTCAAGTGTGTCAGAGTAGAACCGTGTTCCATAGGGTTTTCGTGGCTGTAATCTTACAGAAGCAGACTGCCAAGCCTTTCTTCCGAGGCATCCCTGTGTGGACTTGATCCTCCAGCCTTTGGGTTAGCAGCTCAGCAAGTGCCTTAAGCATTTGTACCACTTAGGGATTCCCATCACCCACTAAACTAACCCTGACATCGAGTCTATCCTGACTCATAGAGTCCCATGTGTTATAAAATAGAACTGAGCTCCATCAGTTTTCTTGGTTGTAATCTTTATAGAAGCAGATTATCAGACCTTTCTACCATGGTGCCACTGGGTAAGTTTGAACTGCCAACCTGTGGGTTAGTAGCCCACTACTAACCCACTAGCAGTCCCATTACCCACTAAACCCAGAAACTGAACCTGTTGCTGTTGAGTTGACTATGACTCACAGCAACCCTGTACAACAGAGTAGAACTGCCCTCAGGGTTTTTATGGCTGTAATCATTAGAGGAGCAGACTGTCACATCTTTCTCCCATGGTATAGCTAGTGGGTTTGAACCACCAACCTTTCAGTCAGCAGCTGAGAGCACTTAACCACTATGCCACCAGGGCTCCTTCACTGCCCACTATGGAATGGGAAATTGCCTGGCACTGCTTCTCAGTTAGGTGTCATTTTAAGGAATCAGTGTTCAATGCACTAGTTTATGCATCTTCATAAAATCCATGTGAGGCTGGTAAGGGATATTTGTGCCCCCGGGAAGATGCAGTTGCCAGGAAAGGGGTGTGTGAAGAACTGACCTTCCCAAGATCTGCCAGTGCCACAGGGGCTAGGATGCCATGCATCAGCTCAAAAGTCTGGGACTGGGACTGTCACTTAGCATTTCTCCAGTCTCCTCAACCCAATCCTGGGGCCACTTCAGATGCTTCCATGCTCCCAGACCATTACGGGCTCAGAATAAGCACTTTCATGTGTGTGAAATGTTTCATGCCTCTCCTGAGTTGTTCTTCATTTCTTCCTCTACGTTCTTTAAGTGATAATAATTTTGTGAAGTGAAAATCTAAAACGTAGTTTTTTTTTATTAATTTAGTGGTAGGGTAGACGAAGCCTGGTGGTACAATTGTTAAAGTGCTCAGCTGCTAACCAAAAAGTCAGCCATTCAAATCCACCAGCCACTCCATGGGAGAAAGATGTAGCATTCTGGTTCCACAAAGATTACAGCTGTGGAAACCCTATCGGGCAGTTCTGCTCTGTCCTATAGGTTTGTTATCAGTCAGAATTGACCCAACAACCCAGTGGTGATGGGTTTGGGTTTTTTGGGGGTTTATGTGCCTGTCAGGGAGCACTGGTGGTGCAGTGGTTAAGTGCTTGGCTGATAACTGAAAGGTCAGTGGTTCAAACCCACCAGCCGCTCTGAGGGAGAAAGATGTGACAGTCTACTTCCTTAAAGATTTACAGTATCATAGGCACAGGCCTACTCTGTCCTATCAGGTTGCTATGAGTCGGAATTGACTTGATGGCAACGAGTTTGGTTTTGGTTAACAACAACCACCATCACCATAGATCACAATGGTCTAATCTCATTGTGTATGAGGTCAACATGAGCTTGACTTGAAGGCAGCTAACAACAACATAAGTAAAAAAAATACACATCAGATTGTGAAGACTTAGTAAGAATAAAAGAATGTGGAATATCTCACTAGTAATTTTCATATTGGTTACATGTTGATAATACTTGTGATATACTGGGCTTGTTGTTGTTGTTGTTACATGCCGTTGAGTCGGCCCCGACTCATAGCGACCCCTCCTTGGGTTTCCCAGGCAGTATCACTACGGAAGTAGGATTGCCCAACCTTCCTTCCGAGGAGTCAAACTCAATGCTATCAAGTCAATTCCGACGCATAGTGACCCCATGTAGTGGAGTAGAACTGCCCCATAGGGTTTTCTAGGCTGTAATCTTTATGGGAGCAGATTGCCAGGTCTTTCTCTTTCAGAGTGACTGGTGGGTTCAAACAGCTGACATTTGGGTTAGCAGCTGCGTGTTTAACCATTGCACCACTGTTGTTGTTGTTATGTGCCATTGAGTTGGACCTGACTCATAGCGACCCCTCCTTGGGTTGCTGAAGCACTATCACTACAGAAGTAGATTGCTCCATCTTCCTTCTGAGGAGTGACTGGTAGGTTTGAACCGCCAGCCTTCTGGTTAGCAGTCAAGTGCCGCTGTTGTTGTTGTTGTTGTTATGTGCCGTCGAGTCAGCCCTGACTCATAGCGACCCCTCCTTGGGTTTCCCAGGCAGTATCACTACGGAAGTAGGATTGCCCAACCTTCCTTCCGACAAGTGCCGCTAGGGCTCCTTTTTTCACTTTTAACACCTCCCAATTCTACCTAGTCACATTCCAAGCCCCATGTGGCTAGTGGCTACTGTACTGGACAGCATGTCATAATCTGCTTTTTATGAAGTCTACCAGATATTCCTCTCAACAGTAGTTCTCAAATTTGGCTGCACAATGAGGTCAATTGGGGAGTTTTATAAAACACTGAATCCTAGGTCCTGCTGTTGAAGACTCTAATTGAACTGGTCTGGGCTCCACCTAGACACTGGGATCCTTTAAAGCTTCCCAGGAGATCCTAGTGTGCAGCCCAGAATGAAAACTGTCACTCTAAAAGAAACAAAGGCAAAATAACTGAAAAGTGGTCTGGAGGTGAAAAAATGATATGAAGTAAAAAAGTGAAAAACACCACTATTGTAATTACAAAAGGTTTTCTGCACTATTGTAATTACAAAAGGTTTTCTGAATAACTACACTGAGCAGTCACAATGTCAGTGGGGTTTCCCTTTACACACTGACAATGCCCCTGAGACTGCAGATGTGACCCATCAGCTCTGACAATGAGCCAATTATCATAGAACTCTGGTCTGAGGACTGGTCTGGTAGGTGGTGCATGGTGAGGCCCAATATTGTGTTGATGTTATTACTGTTAGCTGCCGTGGAATTGGCCTGTGACTCATGGTGACCCCATGAAATGAAATACTGCCAGGTCCTGAGTCATCCCCATGACTAGTTACAGGTCAGACCATTGTGATCCATAAGGTTTCATGAGCTGATTTTCAGGAATAGTTGCCAGACCTTAATTCCTAGTCTTAGTCTAGGAGCTCTGCTGAAACCTGCTCAGCATCATAGCAACACTCAAGGCCCCACTGACAGTCTGCACAACCCAGGTGATGTATGCCTTGCTAGACTCTTCTTTTAATCCTGCAGAGTTGATGTCCTAACTACTGGAGCACTCGTTGCATGCATTGTTTGGTTGTTATTCATCACCTGAACTTGAACATATAGATTCTCAGAATTGAATATTTTATAAATCGGTCCAGAGAGTTCAGAGCAAAAATAAAATATTCAAAGCAAATGGTTATTAATAATACACCCATCATCTGGGTCTTCCAAGTAATATCTGTAATAAGAGTGCTCACTTCTATAACGTGTTAAAATAAATTTAACTCCCAGAAGTCCTACAAAGTGGATCAGATTGTTCATTCCTGTGGTGTTGGGGATTGAAATGGGTCCTGCAAAATGAAATGTAGAAGTCCCAACACCCTTTTCTCTCCATGACCATGGCCTTGTTTGGAAATAAAGTCTTTGCAGCCATAATGTGTTAAATTAGTACGTGGTCATACTGGGACAAGGTGGGCCCTAATCCAGGACAAGCCATGTCCTTATAAAAAGAAGGAAAAAAGACACAAGCACACAGAGAGATGGGAGTGATGTTGCCCCAAGCTACGAACACCTGGGTCCATCAGAAGATGGAAGAAGCAAAGGAGTTTTCTCCCTGGAGCCTTAAGAGAGAGTAAGGTCCTGCTGATACCTTATTTTGGACTTCTGCCTCCAGAGAAAGAAGCTCTGTGGTGCTGTGGTTAAAACTAGGCAGCCAACTAAAAGGTTGGTGGCTTGAACCCACAGTCGCTCCATGAGAGAAAGATGAAGCATTTTGCTTCAGTAAGATTTAGAGCCTTGGAAGTCCTACGGGGCAGTTCTACTCTGTCCTATAGGGCCACTATGAGTTAGAATTGACTTGATGGCAGTGGGTTTGGTTTGTGTTTTGTTTATTTTACTTTTATTTTGTGAGAGAATAAATTTCTGTTGTTTTAAGCCACTCTTGGTGGTAATTTGTTATAGCAGCCCTGGGGGACTAATGCATGTGGTAACAAGATATTCAGTTATTTACAAAACACCACTGCTGTTCAGCTCTACCCACTCGCTGTCTCCTTAGGATGGGTTCTTTAGAGGATGCCCGAGCTGTGTCTCATCCAGTTGGGGGTCCTTTAACCGTACAATTCTTTGCTCAGGGAACCCTGAGATTCAAAAGGATACCTGCTGTTAACAGGAGGAGGAGACTGTTATCTATTCAAACACATTCCATTTCGTATGTCTTCATATGTCTAAATTGCTGCATATACGAAATATATATCTATATCTATAGATCCATCATCCATCTATTAGTGTTGTTTTGGGGTGGTGTTGATTCCGACTCACAGCGAAGCCATGTGAGAGAGTGGAACTGCCTCAGAGGGTTATCCTGGCTGCAGTCTTTACAGGAGCACGTCACTTGGGCTTTCTCCCACAGAGCTGCCGGGTGGGTTGGAACCGCCAACCTTTCAATTACCAGCTGAGCACTTAACCATTGTGCCATCAGGGCTCCTTCTATGTATATAGACCCTATATTGAAAGTCAAACAGGATTATTCTTCTTCCATTTCTTGTAATTTTTTCTGATAAAAATACACATCCACTATAGGAAAAACTGCCAACTATAAGGAAGAAAACACCACCTACCTATATTCCTAATACTCAAGGAAACCATTGTTAATATTTTCCTAAATTTCCTTCCAGCCTTTTTTTATCTACATATATGCAGTTAGAGACTCAAGATTATGTCCCCCTACTTTTTGTTTGTTTGTTTGTTTTCCACAACTTATATAATGCTGACATGAAAACCCCTGAAGGAAGATTTGACAATCTACTTCCATAGAGATACTGCCTAGGAAACCCAAGTCGGAAACAACTTGACGGCAGTGAATTTGGTTTTGGTTCTTGTGATAGTTAAGTTTGTGTGTCAACTTGGCTGGGCCTGGTTGAGTGGCTGGGTAGCTGGATGTAGTAGTAGTATTCCCCATGATGAGACTGGTAATCAAGTCCATGGTGGAATCTACTGTGAGCAGCTGAGTAGCTGCCTTTGGGTATGTGGTCTGCTTCCCATATGTAAGAAACACCTTTGGGAATGGTCTCTAGCTTATGGTACGCTTGAACACTACATGTAGCCATGTTGTCGTTCAGCAGCCTTCCATGCTCTGCCGATCTCGGGACTTTCAATCAACTTGGATTAATGGCCTGCCTGAGTGAAGAAAAGCCTCCAGCTCCAGTGGGCTGGGAGTAGGAGGCAGAGCTGCAACCCAAGGTTGAGGGGCTTTCACCCCGCCCCTAGAGCCTGGCACTTTGAACTCGGACTTAAAGCCTCCAAATTTTAAGAATAAACTCCTATTTGTTAAAACCATCCCATTTGTGGTATATATCCTTGTCAGAGCAGCACTAGGTAACCAGAACAGTTCTTATACATCCTTATGCACATTTCGCTGGTGGAGATTAGATTTGAAAAGCTATGGTCTTGGCCAGCTTCTTCCATTTGTTTCTCTGCCTCCCCTCCCCCATCTGTTGCATGTGCTAAACTATTCAAGCCTGCTACATATCAGTTTTCTCCAAATGTTTATCAGTGTGATAAATGTTAAAAGCTGGCAATCATAATTCCTTTGATTATCCCACCTGGGGTGAACTGCATCTGCACAGACAATTATGCTTTACATTTGGAAGGATGTTGTTGTTTCAGTAATGCAAGTAGCCTGGGAAGAAAAGTTTTAGATTTTAGGTAAAGGTAGCACAGTTGCCAAGTGTCTTACTTATCTAGCTTCTCATTAGCTTGCCGCCAATGTGTCTGCTCTTTCTTCCATCTCAAGTTCTCACTGAGGCCTGCAAATCGGTCATTCCCTAGAAGTTAAGAAAAGTATGATAGGAATTTGATTAGCAGGAAACCTTCCCAGATAACCAGAGGTTCCCTAACAAGCTCAGAGGAGCCGATACAGCACTACTCCTCCACTAAGGAGAGTCTGTGCTGCAAGCCTCCCCTGGCCGAGGTCAGGCCGCGCTGCACACCAGGCACCCCCATGTGTGTCAGTGTAGAACTGCACCCCCAGGCTTTTCAATGACTGATTTTTTGGAAGTAGATTATCTGGACTTTCTTCACCTCTGGGTGGATTTGAACCTTCAGCATTTTGTTTAACAGTCAAGCATGTTAACTATTTGCAATAGTCAGGGACTAGACAGTCTAGCCAGACTAGTTAAATGGGCCCAGAGAGGCTGCAGCCTTGATTGATACACCACCTCATCCCACCAGTTTGAATTAGAAGATGCCATGTGGGAATATTTCTAGGTTTCCTGGGCTCTTGGGACAGCAGTTCCTTCTGAGAACTAAACTTTTAGAACCATTGTCTCTTTGACATTTCCATAAATGTCTCAAAAAAATGATGGTGTCTACTCACACTGGAAGGCAGCACCCCCAACAAAGGGCTCAAAGCTCCTGACCCTCACCCCCACCCCTGGAGCCCCACACCTCACCCCCACACCTGGAGCCCACCCCAGCCACACACCAGGAGCCCGGCACCGCCGCATCATCTCTCCTCGGGCCCCTTCGCCACGCAGCAGCGCCTCCTCCAGCCGAGCCTTGACATCCCTGGACTTCTGCAGGACTTGGGTGCTGACCTTGTCGGAGCTCTGCTTTCCCTGGACAGGACAGAGGAGGAATTCATTTCAGTGGGTGAGATCTCAGTGCAGGGAGGAGTCCTCCAAACAGAACACTCGCCAGAGCCTGCAGCCTGCTCAGCTGGTGTGCTAAGCTACACATGCTGTGCAGATGTCTTTACACGGGCTATGCAGATCCAGTATATGTGTGCTATGGAGACATCACTTTGGGGGGCTGCTTTGTTTACTAACCAAAAGGATGATCCTAATTCAACTGACACTTGGAAATAGCTGCACATAAATGTATGTGATGGAAATGACCAGGATTAGACCAACACCACTTGCCTATGGAATGACTGACCAAATTCATGAAACAAACAGGTTACGGATGTGAGCACAGAAATAAGAAAAGCTAAAGATGCCTCTGTGGCCCAAAGGCGGCAGTCACAGGACAGTTCTGAGCATGGGGGACAAGAGCAGGCACACAACAGAGCCGCCTCACCCTCACCTTGTACTCAAAACAGGAGACGCAGATGAAAAGCAGGTCTAAAATCCTGTTTAGCTGCATTGATGGCAGGTCAGCAATCCATTTCCGAATAAGGCTTTGATCTGCGTTTTTCATGATCCAGAGGAAGCAAATCATGAGGTTGCGGGTGGTGTCGGCACTCAGCATGTTGCACTGCTTGTAGGGCTGGAAGAAGGCACATTGGGACTTGAAGGAGAACAGGAGAAACAGGGGAAGCTTGCAGTGCCATCTCTCAGGACAGGGACTGGATTTCTCCTTGGGCTGGAATCTGTTTCCAGAAGCCCTGCTTTCCCTGGACACAGGAAGCTTTGCTGTTTGTTTATTTGTAGCACAAACATATTTACTGACTTCCCAAAGGGATGATCCTAATTTAACCAATGGGTTGAGATGGTTACATGTAAAATGTTTATGATAGAAATAACTGAACCCCACCCCCACCCCCCCAAAAAAAACTGTTGCTGTTGAGTCAATGATGACTCACAGCAAATGTATAGGACAGAGTAGAACTATCCCATAGGGTTTCCAAGGTTGCAATCTTTACTTGACTACGTAATATTTATTGACTACACAAAGACATTTGACTGTGTGGATCATAACAAATTATGCATAACAGTGTGAAGAATGGGAATTCTAGAACACTTACTTAATTGTGCTCATGAGGAACCTATATATAGACAAAGCGGCAGTTGTTCAAGCAGAACAAGAGGATGGCTTAAAATCAGGAAGGGCTGGATCAGGGTTGGATCCTTTCATCATATTTAGTCAATCTATGTGCTCAGCAAATAATCCAAGAAGCTGGACTATATAAAGAAGAATGCAACATCAGGATTGGAGGAAGACTCATTAACAACCTGAGATATGCAGATGACACAACCTTGCTTGCTGAAAATAAAGAGGACTTGAAGTACTTACTGTTAGGCCGAAGCAAACCCAAGCCACCAACATTTCAGTTAGCAACTTCCTCCGGGTATCAAGCCCTGATGAGACAGCCTGATGCAGTCCTCCAAACAGAACACTCGCCGGAGCCTGCAGCCTGCTCAGCTGTGTGCTAAGCTACACATGCTGTGCAGATAGATGTCTTTACACGGGCTATGCAGATCCAGTATATATGTGCTACGGAGACATCACTTTGGGGGGCTGCTTTGTTTACTAACCAAAAGGATGATCCTAATTCAACTGACACTTGGAAATAGCTGCACATAAATGTATGTGATGGAAATGACATGCAGTGGCAAACTTCCTCTTGTGAAGCCCCCTCATGCTAATTAAGTGCAGACCCATGCTAACAGCTAATTGGACCCCACCATTTCCTTAGTGTCCCCGCTTAGGTCCTCCACAAGACTATAAACCCTCCCCTCCCCAGCCAGGCAGTGCAACTTCCCGGGCCCCTCTCAGGGACCCGTGAACCTCGCCCGGGCCCCTCTCGGGGGCCCGTAAACCTCCCCTGGAAACTCAGAATAAAAACTTCTCTTTAACCTCACCTTTGTGCGTCCTTTTCTCCTTACTGTGGCCTTACACTTACTAATGAAGATCAAAGACTACAGCCTTCAGTATGGATTACACCTCAACAAAAAGAAAACAAAAATCCTCACAACTGGACCAATAAGCAACATCAGGCTAAGTGGAGAAAAGATTGAAATTGCCAAGGATTTCTTTTTTACTTGGATCCACAATCAAGGCTCAGGAAGCAGTGGTCAGGAAATCAAGTGGCATATTGCATTGGGTAAATCTGCTGAAGGGACCTCTTTAACGTGTTAAAAAATAAAGATGTCACTTTGAGGACTAAGGTATGCCTGACCAAAGCTGTGGTATTTTCAGTTGTCTTGTCTGTATGTGAAAGCTGGGTAATGAATAAGGAAGACCAAAGAAGAACTGATGCCTTTGAATTATGATGTTGGCAAAGAATACTGACTATACCATGGACTGCCAGAAGAATGAATAAATCTGTCTGGAAGAAGTTCCGCCAGAATGCTCTTCAGAAGTGAGGATGGCAAGACTTCATCTCACATACTTTGGACATGTTATCAGGAGGGATCAGTCCCTGAAGAAGGATATGTTTGGTAAACTAGAATGTCAAATAAAAAGAGGAAGATCCTCAATGAGATGGACTGACACACTGGCTGCAATGATGGGCTCAAATGTAGCAATGATTGTGAGGATGGTGCAGGACTGGGTAGTGTTTTGTTCCATTGCACTCAGAGTCATAATGAACACATAACAACCTCAATTTGGATGGAAGCAAACTCCTACATCTTTCTCCTGTGGAGTGGCTGGTGGGTTTGAACTGCCAACTTTTCTGTTAGCAGCCGAGTGCTCCTTTTGAGCATTGTAATGGGGGGGGGGGAGCAGCAGCAGTACAGAGACTTGCTCATTGAATTGAGCTTGTTCATTCTCATGTAATTCCTGTCCAAAGTGATAATGAGATTTTTATTCTACTTTTTCCCAGATCTGAGTGTAGGTGACATTGTTCCTATCACATGGCTCTGTAATCAGATGGTTGGAGGACATGGGGTATGGGGTCAATTGGATTGTTCCTAACACAATTTCCTATCTTTCACTTTCCTTGTCATAGTGCTTTCCTCCCGTCCCACTCCTGGTGTTGAAACCAAAGCACCATGGGGAAAGCTGCAGACCATCTGAGATGTTTTTGCCATTAGCTGTAGTATCTTCATACTTTTCTCCCTGGTGACAAGAAAGCTCTGTTGTTTAGATAGCTTTGTTGTGTTCTGATACAACATGAAGAATGTAGCCAATGTCACTGAACTATACTGTTGAATGGGTATGATGTGCTGTGTATATTTTCACCAAAAACAAAGTGCTCTCAGTTTTGTTTGAGAGGGTCTTGCCATCAGAAGAGATGATACAATCTGACATGGGCATCACACCCATTTTGTGCAGAGCCATCCCCACTCCTACTCCTTCCTTCAGTCATCATAGCCCTTGCTCTCTACCAGGTGCCATCTTCCTAGCATGGATGGTGGCCACGGTGCGTGGATGGGTGGGCAGGTGGAGTGGCCAGCACAGGTTCCACTGCAGGGGAGTGGGTGTGTCAGAAGCTGTGCTTTTTGGGCTGGGCTGCTCAGCAAAGGGCCCTTGCTTGGCATGGTATGTATCGGGGCATGTAACTGAGCTCCCTCTGTTGTGGGGGCTGTCGTAGCCTTCTAGTGCTGCTATAACAGAAATATCACAAGTAGGTGGCCTTAACCAATAGAAACATTTTCTCACAGTTTAGAAAGCTTGTTATTGTTGTTAGGTGTTGTTCAATTGGCTCTGACTCATAGCAATCCTATGTACAACAGAACAAAACACTGCCCAGTCCTGTGCCATCCCACAATCATTATTATGTTTGAGCTCATTGTAGCATTGTCCCATAGGAAGCTAAGCCAAAAAAACTCACTGCCACTGAGGTGATTCTGACTCACAGCAACCCCCATTGGGTTTCTAAAGCTGTAAATCTTTATGGAAGCAGACTGCCCCATCTTTCTTGCATGGAGTGGCTAGTGGGTTCAAACCAGCAACCTTTTTGGTTAGTATACAAGTGCATTAACCACTACACCACCAGAGCTCCTTTTAGCAGCCTGAATTCAGGGCACTGGCTCTAGAGGAAAGGAGCTCTGGTGGCATAGTGTCTAAGGCATTTGACTGCTAACCAGAAAGTTGGTAGTTCAAACCCACCAGCCACTCCATGGAAGGAAGACTGAGCAATCTACTTCTGTAAAGATTTACCACCTTGGAAACCCAAAGGGGGTTGCTATGAGTCGGATTCGACTGGATAGTGGTGAGTTTGGTTTGTTGTTGCTTTTTTTTTTTTGGCTCCAGGGGAGGATCTCTCTCTGCCTGCTCTAGGGGAACATCCTTGTCTCAGCCTCTCTAGCCCCAGTGTCCCTGGGTTCCTTGGTGATCTCCACATGGTGTCTATCTTTTCCCGTTGGTGCTGCTCCCTTATATCTCAAAAATGATTAGGTTGAAGATACACCCTACACTAATATGGCCCCATTAACACAACAAAGAAAATCCTGTTCCCAAATGGGATTCCATCCACAGGGACAGGGGTCGAGACTCCAGCACATATTTTGTGGGCAATTGGGTCTCTAATGGGCAGTGTGGTCTGGTGGTTGTCTTCTCTAGACCTTGACCATGCTCCCCAGTCTAAGTGATGCAAAGGGGCTTTCATGCTGCTAAACTCTCCAAATATTTCTCCATCAAGCTGGACAGTGGAGGGGTGGCCTGACAGAAGACAATGAGCCTGGCTGGGAGCCACAAACACCCCACATGTTCCCATCTAGCTTCTCAGTCACAGACTCCAAACATAAGGTCATGAGCTGCTCAGCAGATTACTCAAACCCAGAACTAAGTGAAGTCTTCACTCGTGGGGCCTGAACGTGGTATATGTCTGCCTGTGGGTGAGGAAGGGCAAGCCTATCTGCTTTCACACTTTAGCCACAAGCACTCATTCTATGGTGCCCAGTGCACTTTCCGTTACTCATCAAATCAACACCAACAGCAACATACAGCTACATCCTTGGCTCACAGGGGCGGAGTTAATACCTAACGGAATGTGCTGGAGGAAATGCAGTGAGGGCTTTGTGAGTCTGAAGGGGTGTCAGCTGTGGAATCATATGCAATGCAGTTACTTTGACTTGAGTTTTTCAGAGTATGCTGACAAGAAGAAACAAAGTCTCAAGAAATGTTATAACTTCACAGGAATTTGTTCTGACAGGTGAACTTCTGGCTTTGGAATGTTCCCCTCAGAGGCAGATAACGTCAAAGACAGAATGTGACAGCAGGGATCTTGCTGTGATTTGGGGGTTTTCTTAGCCATGAAACCAGACTGTCATTTTATTTTTTAATTGTGCTTTAGGTGTAAATTTACAGAGCAGAATTTGTTTCACATTCAACATTTCATGCACTTTTCGTTTCACTCCCCAAGTACCATCCCCAACCCTAACTCACCCTCCTCCTCTCCTTCCCAGTAACCTCATCCTGTGCCCCTCATAATTTTGAACTCCTTTGTGTCCTGCATTTCCTCCGTGTGAATGTTGGCCCTCTGGTACCCCATGGTTGATTGCTCCAAGGGATGCATCTCCATAGAGTATGTGGGTGCGTCACCCTGGGTTGAGTGGTCTGCGTGTACATCTTATTTACCTCCTGGAAATGAGTTTTATTCCAGGCCCAAAGTGTATCCCAGGGCCAGAGTTTTGGGGGTTCCACCAGACTCCATCCAAACAGTAATTCTGGTCATCATTGTGTTTTTGGATTTTGTTCCACGTTTTTCTTCCCACTCTACCCAAGATCTCCAGTTTTGATCCCCTCCCAAGTGGTTGGCACTGGTAGCTGGGCACCATCTAGTTCTTCTGGTCTCGAGGTCCATCATGACCTAGAACTGATTGTTTCCAAATGCCCTTGTTTTTTTGTATTCTTCTTTGTGTCGGACAATAGGGGACCATTAGCTGCATCTTAGATGGTGTGGTACTTAAGTTTGTGTGTCAACTTAGCTGAGCCTCGTTGAGTAGCTGGGCAGCTGGATGTAGTATTCCCCATGATGAGACTGGTAATCAACTCCATGGTGGAATCTACTGTGAGCAGCTGAGTATCTGCCCTAGGGATGTGATCTGCTTCCTATATATAAGGAGAAGCCTTGGGGAATGGTCTCTAGCATATGGCACACTTGGACCCTACATTTAGCCATGTCATTGTTTGGCAGCCTGCCATGCTCTGCCAATCTTGGGACTTACAATGGACTTGAATTAATGGCCTGCTGTGTGGTTTGGTAACATCGGGACTATGCCATTTTATTTGCTGACCTTGGGCTTGTTAGCTTCAGCAGCCAGTAGCTGCTTGAGTGAAAAGATGCCTCTAGCATCAGAGGGATGGGAGCAAGAGGCAGAGCTGAAGCCCAAGGTCGAGGGGCTTTCACCCAGCCCCTAGAGCCTAGCACTTTGAACTTGGACTTTGAGCCTCCAAACTGTAAAAGAATAAACTATTTGTTAAGGCCATCCCATTTGTGGTATTTCTGTTAGAGCTGTACTAGGTAATCAAAAAAGATGGCCACTCAAAAGCTTTTAAGACCCTAGTTGCTACTCACCAATGTAGGTTGTGGAACAAGATTTTTATGTATTTTATTGTTTCAATTGATTCTGGTGTCCCCTAGTACTATTGTCCTGAGTCGGTAGATCTGTTGGATCTCTCACCCTCAATGTCTGGCTGTCTGTGAAGAATTATTCTGTGTTTATCTTCTGTTGTTTCTGTAAGGATTGTGGGTATTTTGTATCACTGGTATCTGTGCAAGATTAGCCTCAGCTGAATCTATCCTTGGTCTAGCGTATAATCCTGTTCACTGACCCCCATCTGATCTTCCCAAATGTTTATTAGTTTATCTGCAGCCTGGTGTTTGGTATTAATGGTAATGCAGTATTGTGGATATACTGGTATTAGCCTCTGTCATCTATATCTTATGTCTACAATTTGGTGTTCTCCCTTTCCCCAATGTTATTATGGTGGTCACAGACTCTTTCCATACTATTCCTCCCCTTACCCACCTCAGCGTGTGGCCCCTAACTACCCTGAAATTATTTCCTTCCCTTCCTTCCCCTCCCCGGTAACCTACAAAGTGAGTTCCCTTCCTTAAGCAAACCCTTCCTTGTCTTTTTAATGGGCTGATACAATATTTGTCCTTCTGCAATTGACTTATTTCACTCAGCATATTGTCCTCCAGGCTCATCCACGCTGTGAGATGATTCAAATATCCTTCATTGTTCTTTAATGTAGCATAGTATTCCATTGTGAGAACATACCATATTTTGTTATCCATTCATCTGTTGATGGGCATTTAGGTTGTTTCCATCTCTTTGCTATAGTGAATTGTGCTGCGATGAACGTAGGTGTGCATATGTCTGTTCATGTCCTGCCTCTCACCTCTTTAGGATGCATTCCTAGTAATGGAATTGCTAATAATGGAAATGATATTTCTATTTTCAGTTTTTTAAGGCAACACCATACCAATTGCCACAATGGCTGTACCATTTTACAATCACACCAACAGTGCACAGGAGTTCCAATCTCTCCACAACCTAGCCAGCATTTGTTATTTTCTGCCCTGTTGAACTTTGGTATTATTGCTGGGGTGAGGTGACATCTCATCATTGTTTTGATTTGCATCTCTCGAATGACTAAAGATTGCAAGCAATTCCTCATGTGTTTGTTGGCCGCCAGCATATCATCTTTAATGAAGTGTCTTTTCATGTCTCTTGCCCATTTTTGAATTGGATTATTTGCTGGTGTTGAGGTGTTGAAGTTTTCTATAGATTTTGGAGATGAGTCCTTTGTCAGATACGTCATACGCAAATATTTTCTCCCAATCTGTAGGTTCTCTTTACCCCTTTGACGAAGTCTTTTGATGCGCATAAGAATTTAATTTTTAAAAGGTCCCAGTCATCTAGCTTCTCTTCCACTGCTTGTGCATTCTAGGTTATGCTTGATAGTCTATTAATGCC
This sequence comes from Orycteropus afer afer, assembly GCF_000298275.1. Classification (NCBI taxonomy): domain Eukaryota; kingdom Metazoa; phylum Chordata; class Mammalia; order Tubulidentata; family Orycteropodidae; genus Orycteropus; species Orycteropus afer. The sequence continues at coordinate 1,286,555 of NW_006922224.1, read as the reverse complement.
ATAAATTAGGGTTCCTAGATTTGCTACTATTTACTTTGATGAATTTTACAGTTTTGGGTTTCACATTCAAGTCTTTGATCCAACTTGAGTTTGTTTTTGTGTATGGGGTGAGGTATAGGTTTTGTTTCATTTTTCTGTAAGTGGATATCCAATTTTGCCAGCACAATTTATTAAAGAGGCTATCTCTTCCCCCATTTAATGGGTTTTAGACCTTTGTTAAAGATCAGCTATCTACAGATGGATGAGTCTATTTCTACATTTTTTTATTCTGTTTCATTGGTCTATCTATTATTGCACCAATACCATGCTGTTTTGACTACTGTGGCTTTATAGTAGGTTTTGAGATCCAGGAGGGTGAGACCTCCCACTTTGTTCTTCTTCTTCAGTAGTACTCTGCTTATCTGAGGTCTCTTTCCTTTCCATATGAAGCTAGTAATTGGTTTTTCCATGTCCTTAAAAAATGTTGTTGAGAGTTCTGGCAAGATGGCGGACTAGACAGAAGGATTGCACAGACCCTCTTCAACAAAGAAAAGGGAAACCAATAAACACAGACACAGAAGATAATCGTGGACCCCTGAGCCTTGAAGGGAAGGATACAGAATTGGACTAAACCCCAATTAGCAGAAGAATTTGCGTGAAAATACCAAAAAAAGGAGACATACAGAGC
>NW_006922224.1:1257033-1275751 GCF_000298275.1 Orycteropus afer afer | reverse complement strand
GGATTACATTGATTGTTTTTCTGATGTTGAAACATCTTTGCATACCAGATATGAATCCCACTTGGTCAGGATGTACTGTTTTTTGATATGTTGTTGGATTCTGTTGGCTAGGATTTTGTTCAAGATTTCTGCATTTATGTTCATGAGGGATATTGGTCTATAGTTTTCGTTTTTAGTGGTGTCTTTCCCTGGTTTTGGTATTAGTGTTATGCTTGCCTCATAAAATGAGTTTGGGAGTATTCCATCTTTTTTCTGGAATAGTTTGAGTAGTATAGGTGTCAACTCTTCCCTGAATATTTGGGAAAATTCTCCAATGAAGCCATCAGGGGCAGGACTTTTTCTTGTGAGAAGTTTTTTTTATGACCTATTCAATTTCTTCCTTTGTTATGGGTCTGTTCAAATATTCTGTTTCTGAGTGGGATAGTTTAGGTAGGTCTTGTGATTCCAGAAACTTGCCCATCTCTTCTAGGTTCTTAAATCTGTTGGAGTACAGTTCTTCATAATATTCTATTAGTATCTTTTTCATTTCAGTTGGTTCTGTTGTGGTGACACCCTTTTCATTTATTATTCTTGTAATTTGCATCTTCTCTTTCTTTTCTTTTGTTAGATTTGCCAATGATTTGTCAATTTTGTTAATCTTTTCAAAGAACCAGCTTCTTGTTTGTTGATTTTCTCTATTGTATTTTTGTTTTCTGCTTCATTTATTTCTGCCCTGATCTTTATTATTTCCTTATTTCTAGATACCACAGAATTCTTTTGTTGTTGTTTTTCTAATTGTTGGAGTTGTTGAGTTAGAGTGTTGATTTTGTTTCTTTCCTCTTTTTTAATGTATGCATTTATTCCTATAAACTGACCTCTGAGTACTGCTTTCTCTATGTCCCATAGGTTTTGGTAAGATGTATCTTCATTCTTGTTTGTTTCCAGGAATTTTTTTTTTTATTTCTTCTATTCTCAGTAGTTTTTGAGCAGTGTATTGTTCATCTTCCACATGTTTGATGTATTTACCTTGATCATCTTGTTATTAATTTCTAATTTTATAGCATTGTGGTCCAAAAAGATGCTTTGTAGAATTTCAATTTTTTTAATTTATTGAGGGTTGTTTTATGTCCTAACATATGATATGTTCTGGAGAAGGATCCATGTGCACTGGAGAAGAATGTGAATTGTGTTTTTGTTGGGTGGAGTGCTCTGTATATGTCTATGAGGTCGAGTTGGTTGATTGTGTTGTTGAGTTCTTCTGTATCTTTGTTGAGCTTTTTTTCTAGTTGATCTGTCCCTCCTTGAAAGTGGTGTGCTAAAGTCTCCTACTACTATTGTAGAATTGTCTATTTTCCCTTTCAATTCGATTAATATTTGCTTCACGTATTTTGGAGCATGTTCATTGGGTATATAGATATTTATTATTGTAATGTCTTCTTGGTCAATTGACCCTTTCATACAGTGGCCTTCTTTGTCTCTTATGCTGCTTATCACTTACAGTCTATTTTATCAGAAATTAATATTGCCACTCCTCTTTTTTGGTTACCATTGGCTTGGTATATTTTTTTCCACCCTTTAATTTTTAATTTGTTTTTATCTTTGTGTCTAAGGTGGGTCTCTTGTAGGCAGCATATCGATGAGTCTTCTTTTCTTATCCAGTCTGCCACTCTCTTTCTCTTGATTGGTGCATTTAGTCCATTCACACTGAGTGAAATTAGTGATAGGTATGAATTGATTGCTGTCATTCTATTGTGTTTTTTGTCATGTTGTTGGAGTTTCCTTGGTCCATATACTTTTCTGGGCTAAGTTCATTTTGTTGTCAAGTGTTTCCTCTCTTTTCTTCTTTATTGTTGGTTTTGTGCTTATTAAACCCGTATGTTCTCTTTCCTTCTGGGTTTGCTTAGGGAAATTGTTAATTTTCTCTGTGGTTACTTTGGAGTGAATTCTTGTCTCTGTATTTTTGGAACAGTCTGTTCTATGAGGACATTTTCCTGTTTTCCTCTCCATTTGGAAGTTTTGTACCTAGAACTTTTATTCCCTCTATTTGGTTAGTTGTTGTTGTCATGCGCAGATTGACTTCCTTGTTTTTCAGTATACAATGTTTTACGGTCTTATTTTGAGCATCTATTTCTGATTTGGTTTTAGTGTTGATATCATGTGTCCTGATTTTGTTGTTTTTTGTTGTGGGTTCTCTACTGGAAGGCCTTCCTTAAGCATTTCTTGTAGGGTTGGTCTGATTTTCACAAAATCCCTTAATTTCCGTTTGTCTGAGAATGTCTTGATTTCACTCTCATATTTGATGGACAGTTTGACTGGATATAGGATTCTTGGTTGAAAGTTCTTTTCATTCAGTGTTTTATATATGTTGTCCCATTGCCTTCTTGCCTTCATGGTTGCTGCTGAATAATCAGAACTCAGCCTAACAGTTTGATTGTTATAAGTGATATTTCTTCTGTCTTGGGCAGCTTGCAAGATTCTTTCTTCGTCTTTGGTTTTGGAGAGTTTGATTATGATATGCCTCGGTGTTTTTCTCTTGGGATCTATCCTGTATGGGGTTTTTGAGCTTCTTGGACAAATATCTTTTCTTCCTTCATAACATGGGGGGAATTTTCTGTTAGTAAGTCTTCCACAATTTTCTCAGTTTTTTGTTTTTTTTTTCACCTGTTCTTGTTCTGGAATTCCAATGAGGTGTATGTTGTTTCTTTTCATATCATCCCATATAACTCTTAGGTTCTCTTCATTTCTCTTAAATCTTTGTTCTGATTTTTCTTCATACAGGCTGGTGTCAAGGGATTTATCTTCTAGTTGGGAAATGAGTTCTCCAGCCAGTTCTTTTGTGCTTCCATCGTGTTGTGTAATTCTGTAATTTTGGTATTCATCTTCAGGATTTCTAACTGCTGTTTTTGTATGAGTTCTGATTGTGTATTAACCTTGTTATTTTGTTCTTGAATAGTTTTCCTGAGTTCTTCCAGGGTACTTTCTGTGTTCTCCTTGGTTCTGTTTGGGGTTTTGTTGAACTCTAGTACAGGTCTATAAACATATTTTCTAAATTCCTTCTCAGATAATTGTATTGCCTCCTCTTCCTCCATGTTTAATGAGACTTTTGTTTGAGATTTTATTTCTATTGTCTTATCCTGTTTTTTTTGTTTTGTTTTGTTTTTTTATTTGATTAGAGTATGCCTGTTGTTTCCTAGACATTTTGAAGTTGCCTTTAACTGTTGGTTATGTATTGATTTGTTTTGTCTTGGTTTTATGATTTAATATTTTTGAAAAGGTGGAGCTGGTGTATTTCATCATTTTGGTTATTAATTCATGTGTGCTGGGTTGCTCTGCAGATTTCTTTGTGATGATGGAATCTTTGTGTGGAATGTGGATGCAGTTCTCTGTTCATCATGAAGGGGGTTTAGAATTCGAGCTGGCAAGTGCTGTGCTGGCTTAAAGTGGTTTTTCTATTGGATGAGGCAGGAGAGAGGCAGAAAAAAGGAAAAAAGGAGAAAAAAAAGCTCCAAGGCGCCAGTAGCCATTTCCAGGGCTTTGAGTAGGCTGCTAGTGATGATGTTATACTGTCACTCACAGGCCCACTGCTCAAGATTGGCAAAGACCTCAATGGTCAGAGGACCACCACTTTCTGCAAGGTTCAGACAACTGCAAAATCCCCATACTCCAGGCCCCTCCATGCCAAAAAGCTGTCCTGGAATAGTTGAACCACTGACTCATGCTGCCAGTTCCTCCCAGGGCCTGCCCACCTGTGGCATGCTTCCTTCTCTGTTCCCAATTCAGCAGCACCCTGAGCCAGAGAGATCTCTGCTCCACTTCTCAGAAATGGTCTCAAAGTTACTGATAAAAGCAGGTGCTGTAGGTAGATCCCTGGAGTGGCCACAGGTCCTCTGGTGCATTCTCTCCACTTCCCAGGGAGCCCTCTGATGCCCTGTCTCACCAGCCAGTTGGTGCTCCACAGAGCAGGTTCACCAAACCATCATTTTAAAGAAATCCCTGACCAAAATGAATCTGACAGTGGCTTTTCTTTCTCTCAAAGTTAAAAATCCTTTCTTTCTTGTTCAAAGCCAGGCTTCCTACATTTGACTCTCAAAAGACATGGCTGGTGGCAGGGCAGAGACCATCTATGACCTGATATCCCTGGATCTCAGTGTAATGAAGAGGGCAAGGTTCAGTCAATCATGTGAAGATTAGCCAATGGATGAGCTTCTGCATTTCTGCCTCCTCTTTATAGGCCTCATTGCACCTAGCTCCTTCCAGCCATTTGCTTTTCCTAAATCAAAATGATCTCCCTATATGCATGTAGAATAACTGCTCAGAATAAACCATATGTCCAAATTTTCTTTTTGTTTTATTTTTAACACTAACAATATCTTTAAAGTGACTATTTGGTTTGTGCCTCGAGCAATTAGCTTGGGAACATGATATTACAAAGGTGGAGGAGGTTATAAATCAAGCAATATATATGGCATAGTGCCTAAGGCATTTGACTACTAATTAGAAGGCTGGTGGTTCAAACCCACCAGCAACTCCTCAGAAGGAAGATTGGGTGATCTACTTCTATAGAGATACCACCTCAGAAACCCAAGGAGGAGTTGCTATGAGTCAAATTTGACTCAACAGCAGTGAGTTATTTTATTTATTTATTTTTAAATAGGATCAGAGATGTCTTTCTCCTTCCTCTCTCTCTGCCTCTCTTCCCCAGCCTCCATGGGATGCAATGAGGTTGAGGAATTGTTAAGTACTGGTGGGAGATAAGATGGTTATTAGCTAAGAAGAGTTAGCCCTAGACCTGTGTTACAGATTAAGTTGTGTCCCAAAAAAATATGTGCTGTAAATCCTAATCCTTTTATGTATAGACATGACCCTATTTGGGAATAGGGTTTACTTTGTTATGTTAATGAGATCATATCAGTGTAGGGTGTGTACACTGATAGAGATATGACAGAGCAAAGTAGGCACAGAAGCCAGCAAGCTGGAATGGGAGAAAGATAGATGCCATGTGGAGATCTCAAAGGAACACCAAGAAGACACTAGAGAAACTGAGATAGGGATTTTCCCTCAGATTGGACAGTGAAACTTCCCCTAGAGCCAGTGTCCTGAATTCAGACTTCTCGACTCCTCAAAAATAAATCTGGGTTTGTTAAATCCACCTGTGTGTGGTATTTGTTATAGCAGGGCTAGAAACTAAGACAACTTGCTTTCCTAGAAATGAACCAAGTCAAATTCTCCACAGATATGTACCCTAGGCTGAAATGCAAGTTAGATTAAGCTGGAGCTGCCTGGACAAAGAGATAGAGGTCATGAAGGGACAGAGAAGGGTCTCACCTCAAGGGTATTAAAGTGAACCCCAAAACTGAGGTATGTGGCATGACTAAAATGCTCTCTCAGGTCTAAATTAAACTCCATTTTGAATCAAATTGCAGCTTGGCCTAAAATCTCTGCTTCTGGTGCTCTGAAGATGAGCTCTGGTAACATAGTGCCTAAGGCATCTGACTGGTAACCAGAAGGCTTATGGTTCAAACCCACCAGCCACTCCTGGAAGGAAGACCATATTGGGTGATCTGCTTCCATAGTGATACCATCTCAGAAACCCAAGGAAGGGTCTCTATGAGTTGGATCCAACTCAACAGCAGTGAGTTTGGTTTTTTGGTTTGGGGCTCTGAGGAGACAATTCAGCTTCCTGTAAAAATTTAACTGCTTGTAACCCAAAAGGAAAGGAGTGCTGGTGGTGTAATGCCTAAGACATTTGGCTGCTAAACAGAAGGTTGGAGGTTCAAACCCACCAGCCATTCTGCAGAATGAAGACTGGACCATCTACTTTGGTAAAGATTTACATCCTTGGTGTGGTATAGTAAATTACATGGTATGGCTTTTCTAGCCATAAGTTTTTGTAAACTCCATGGTGGAATTTGCAGTGAGCAACTGAGGAGCTCCTGATTGTTAAAGTTATCCACCTGGGCTATTTCTGTTGTGAGTAGCACAAAGCAATGTTCTGGGAAGTTCACTCTCTCTCAGGTGTTTAGAATTCTGACGTTATGATTGGTTAGTTTGGCCACTCTGCCAGGCTCAAAAGGAGCCCTCCTGGAAGCAGAAGTCTGTCTGACTCCTGGCTGCGAAAGACATGCTGCTGAGAGACACATGCTGCTGAGAAAGAGACGCTAAGAGACACATGTTGCTTAGAGACACCGAGAGACTTGCACTGGTGGGAAAGAGACTGAGAGAGACTGTTGGCTGAGAGACTGTTGGCTGAGAGAGATTGAGCGCTGTTCCTGAACTTGAATTGTAGCCTGGTGCTTCCTAATAATCCCTACAATCTGTGAGTTCTGTGTGGCCACTGCAGTGAATTATTGAATCCAGCAGAGAGGTGGTGGGTGCTGTGGGAGGAACGGTTGGTGTCAGGGTTGGTGAAAGGGCTGGAGAGAGGCAGCATGTCTGGCCATGCAGGGATAGGCTACTGATGTGATTCTGCTTCCTCTGTGGGGTTAGAGGAGGTCAGAAGGTGTGGCCTCCTTGCCCCTTTGGCACTTGGAAACCAAAAAGAGGTCACTATGAGTCAGAATTAACTTGACAGCAGTGAGTTTGAACCCAAAAGGAGCAAGGGAAAAGATTTTAGCTTGTGTGAGGAATTATTTGTTAAAAGATGTTTGTCAAGAGTGTTTGCATGGCTTGATTCAAAAAGAATGCCTTGATCAACACATCCCAGGAGGTTAGGAAACAGAAAGAAGAATGTTGAGAAGGATTGTAGTTTAACAAGCCCGTTGTAATTTTCTGCCATGTGTCCTCTTATGCCTGCGAGCACGAGCCCTTTGTTTGCTCCCTGCATTAACAATGATGTTCTCTTCTTGCAGTTTGGAACTCTCTAGTACCCTGCGTGGGTGCTAGTGGTCTCCCAACTCTCAAGTCTCTCTACCTATCAATACAACTCTGCCTTCACTTCTAACAGAGTGTAAGACTGGTGCTTCATTATGACGAAGGAATGAGAGGTGGTCTTCTCTAAGGAGCCCCTCTTTAAATGCACAGACTGCTCAAAGAACAGAGCCAAACAATTCTCTTTAGGTTCCCTGTTGTTGCTGTTAGAGGTCGTCAAGTTGGCTCCAACTCAGGGTGACCTCATGCACAATGGAACAAAACACTGCCTGGTCCTGCACCATTGCATGATCACTTGCAGACAGAACTGTTGTGACCCATTTGGCTTTTTCACTGACTGATTTTCAAGAGTAGATCACCAGGCCTCTTCTCCTAGACTGTCTTAGTCTGGAAGCTCCACTAAAACCTGTTCAGCATCACAGACTCTGCTGACAAATGCATTGGCCAGGAATTGAACCCAGGTCCCCCACAAGGATGGTGAGAATTCTACCACTGAACCACCACTGCCCTCATTTAGGCTCCCTGGGGACCCAGTAAAGCTGATGTCTTTTATTTAAGAAGTGCTTATCCCAAGCTACAGGCACCTCCATCTCTTTTCTGGAGGCAGATATAGTATAAGTAATAAATACACAGAATAAAGCACAGTCCCAGCTCTTATCCTTAAGCAGCCTTCCTTTGATCTCTGCAATGGTCTCAGATTTCCCAAATTCACCTCTTTGTTGAACCTTGAACTCAGCCCCTTTGGGACTGTTCAGATTCAATTCAAGAATCTTGTGCTGTTGCCAGAACCCTGTTTGACATGCATGCCACCTCATCTGTGCCATCCTCTCCTTGGCCAACAGCCTCACAGTGACTTCTTCCAGAAACCACTACTGCCTACTCTAGATTGGCTTTTGGTTGGCAAACATAAGAACAAACACATCAGGAGATGGGATAAAATGTAAAACGGAAATCTGGCAATGGATAGTACTGATGGTTACACAACATGATTAGTATAACTGATGCCACTATAGTGTACACATGAAAAACGTTGAATTGTCAAATGTTATGTTATATACATTTTTGTTATTGTTATTGTTGATCCTGACTCATGGTGACCCCATGTGTACATAGTAGAACTGCTCCACAGGGTTTTCAAGGCGGAGACCTTACAGAAGCAGATCACCAAGCCTTCCAAGGAGCGTTTGGATAGGTTCAAACATCCAACCTTTCAGCTAGTAATTGAGCCCTTAACCATCTATCTGTGCCACCTAAGACTCCCAACAACAACAAAGTAGCCTGCAAGAAGGAAAGGATAAACTAGAGAAACATGTACCAACATACCAAAGAAGACAGGGTTGTCCCATTGGTCTTCAGATTAAAATGATTCCCAGCAATGGCGAGGGCCACATTCTGGTTAATTGCACTCCCTCCTTCCTGTTCTTCGTCTGAGCCACTGGAACGATTTTTTCCACCACGAGCATCTGCAGCTGTAAATAAAAATCTGTGGTGACACCAAGGCAAAGATAATATTTCCCCATGTGTTCCTTACCCAGTATCCAGCAAATCAAAGTTCCACATTATCTATGTTATTGTTGTTGTCAGTTGCAGTCGAGTCAATTCTGACTCATGGCGACCTTGCGTGTGTGCAGAGTAGAAGTGCTCCACAGGCCTTTCAAGGCTGTGACCTTTCAGAAGCAGATCACCAGGCCTTTCTTCAGAGGCACCTCTAGGAAGGTTTGAACTGCTAACACTTAACCATCTGTGCCACCCAGGGACTCACATTACTTATACTGACACTTATTAGTCACAGAAGTCAGCAGAACAATTTTAAACCTGAGGTTGAGCATTATTTAATCTGGTGCATTGTACTGGAAAAAAAACAGCCATTATATATATATATATATATATATATATATATATATATATACACACACATACATACATACACACATACATATATATATGTTGTTGTTGTTATGTGCCATTGAGTCGGACCCGACTCATAGCGACCCCTCCTTGGGTTTCCGAGGAATGGCTGGTGGGTTTGAACTACCAGCCTTCTGGTTAGCAGTCAAGTGCCTTATATAATACAGATAAATCTGCATCAGTATATAGGTATAAAGAGTCTGGTGGTGCAGTGGTTTAAACATTTGTCTGATAATCAAAAGGTCAGTGATTTGAACCCACCAGTTGCTCTGCAGGAGAAAGATGAGGCAATCTTCTCCCATAAAAATGGCAGCCTAGGAAACCCTATGGGTTAGTTCTACTCTGTTCTATATGGTTGCTATGAGTAGGAAGTGACTTGACAGCCAAAAGAGAAAAAAAAAAAAAAAAAGATCCCACATTTAAAAGGTTGGTTTTTAAGAATGCTACTAAAAATAAACACAATTTGTTGGAGCAGTTCTTGAGAAAATACCAAAACACTTGATGCCAATTTTATCATTAAAAACTCCTGTTTTATTCAACTTGTCAACATTATAATCATTTGGACCTTAAATTCTGTAGAAAAATAAGTAGGTAATCAACACTTTCAACTGCTAAAGGTGTAAAGACAGAACCTAATTTGTAAAACTAATACTTGGCTATTGTGTTTTAAGGCAATTTGGTTACACATGACACTTTGCATTTGCAGGACACAGGAAGACCTGAATGGCTCAGTTTTAAAGGTAACTTTCTGCAAGGACAGCTGAGCCCATATAAGCAGTCCCGAGACCCCAGTCCCCTCATCAGCCAAGAGAGCAGCATGGTCATTTCCAGGAACTTCTTTTGAGTTGAGGAAAAAGCAATGCCCACTCTCTGAAAAGATCAGAATCCTGTGTGTGGTCAGCAGGCAGAGAACCAGCTGCCATTGAGTCAATTTGGAGTCATGATGAGCCCGTGTGCAGAGCAGAACTGTCCTCCCCAGGGTTTTCACGGCTGAGACCTTTTAGAACCAGCTCACCAGACCTTTCTTCCGAGGTGGGCAGGAACTGACGACAGTCATTCAGTTAGTAGCTGAGTGTGTTAACTACTTTAACCACCCAGGGACTCCACACATATGTGCACATATGTAATTTCTAAGCAAGCATATGTGAGGTTATGTGCTTTTGGTTTTTTTTTTTTTTTTTTCAAATGGATGGAAGCTTGCATTAAAAAGGTTTTAGGGGTGTGATGGTTAATGTTGTGTCAACTTGGCTAGGTCATGTTTCTCGGTAGTTTGGCAAACATTATGTAATCACCCTCCACTGTGTAATCTGATGTGAGCAGTCAATCAGTTAGAAGGGGAGTTTCCTTGAGGGTATGGTCTGATCAATATACACGGATGTTCTGGCAAAGCTCACTCTCTCAGGATCATATGATCCTGCATATGCCTCATTACCCTCTGACCTCCAGTTCTTGGGATGTGAGCCAGTAGCCTGACCTGCAAGTTTTGGATTTGCCAGCTTCTGCCACCTGTGAGGCAGCAGCTCGCCATGTGACCTACAGATTTTGAGTTTATCAGCTCTGTAACCAGATTGAGTCAGGAGAAGCCTCCAGCCTGTTGTCTGATCAAAGGATGCAGGACTTGCCAGCCTTTACAGTTGTGTGAGCCATTTCCTTGGAATAAATCTCTCTATATAAATATTCATAAATATGATTCACTGGTTTTGCTCCCCTGGAGAACCTAGCCTAAGATGGGACCACTGGTGTAGAGAATTGCTCAAAAAACATGTTAGTACAGGAGCTAACGAGAAGGTCCACATTCTGCTGGGGGATGTGGCAGAATCTCCCATCAATCTAGAGTCCCTGGGTAGTGCCAATCATGAATACACTCAGCTCCTAACTGAGACACTGGCCTTTTTAATTCACCCAGAGACATCTCAGAAGAAAAGCCTAGTGATTGACTTAAGAAGGATCATGTTGTTTGCTGTTATATGCTGTGGAATCAGACCCGACTCATAGTGACCCCTCCTTGGGTTTCCAAGGCAGTATCACTACGGAAGTAGATTGCCCCATCTTCCTTCTGAGGAGTGGCTGGTGGGTTTGAACCGCCAGCCTTCTGGTTAGCAGTCAAGTGCCTTAGGCACTATACTACCAGAGCTTCCAAGAAGGATCATAGCCATTGAAAACACTATGGAGCACAGTTCTACTCTGAAACACAGGGGTTGCCGTGTGTCAGAGTTGACCCATCAATCCAAGGAAGGCAATAGAAGGTATCTTACCTGTGAAGTCATAGAACTGTGGCAAAGCATCCAAAATGATGCCAACCAAGGGCAGATAGAGGGCAGCAACTTTGACCTTCACCTCTGGCTTGACACACCGTGGATCCAGGTCATGACTGCTCAGCAGGCTGTGGATGGCACTGACAGCCTTCCTTTGCACTTTGCTGATCCTGGTGGCACAACACAGAAAGCAGAGGTTATGGTGCAAGGAAGCCAACCAAAGAGTTCCTGAACAGTAAGGACATTGGCGTGCTCCTAACAATGGGGAGACAATGTGAAAAACAGGCAGTGAAGGGTACAGGTTCATGGATTCCAGAACCAGACTGCCCGTGTCCCTGTCCTGGATCTGCACCATGGCATAATGTTCTCAGAGTGCATCATGCTGTAGCATGTGTCGGCACTTCTCCCTTTTGTACTACCAAATAATACTCCATTGTATGGATATACCACTTCTTATTTACCCATTCATCAGTTGATGGACATTCGGCTTGTTTCTATTTATTTATTTATTTTTTGCTATTATGAATCATGACTGCTGCTATGAATATTTGTATATAAGTTTTTGTGTGGACATGTTTTAATTTCTCATGGGTAGATACATAGGAGTGGAATTGCTGGGTCATATGGTATCTCCATGTTTAACCTTTTGAGGAACTACCAGATTGTTTTCCAAAGTGGCTGCATCATTTTACATTCTTACCAAAAATGGATGGGAGTTCCAATTGCTCCACATACTTATCAACATTTGTTATTGTTCTTTCTTTTTTTTTTTTTTTTGGCTGATAATCATATTTATGGGTGTAAAATGGTATCTTATTGTGGTTTTGATTTGATATGCATTTATATAATGACTAATTGAAGGTGCCTGGGTAGCACAATGATAAGGTGTTTGGTTGCCAACCAAAGGTCCAAATTTGAATTCACCAGCTGCTCTGCAGAACAAAAGACCTGGCTGTCTGCTCACATAAATATTGCAGCCTAAGAAACCCTCTGGGGGCAGTTCTACTCTGTCATACAGGCCTGCTATGAGTTATAATTGACTAGATGACACAAAACAACAACCACAGCTAATAACATTGAACATCTTTTCACAATTGGTCATCTGTGTATCTTCTTGGAGAAATGTCTATTCAAGTCTCTTGCCTATTTTTCAACACGTTTGTGTGTCATTTTTAATTGAGTTGTGAAGTTTCTTTATATATTCTAGATACAAGTCTAGAATAGTTGTATATATGATTTGCAAATGCTGTCTCCCATTCTGTGGGTTGTCCTTTCAATTTCTTGATGGTGTCCTATAAAGCACATAAGTTTTAATTTCAATAAAGACCACTTTTCCTTTGGTTGTTTTTGGTGTCTTATCGTAAAAATCATTGCCTAAATCCAAGCTCATGAAAACTATCCCTATGTCTTCATCTGAGAGTTTTATAGTTTTAGCTCTTTGATCCATTTTGAGTTAATTTTTGTGTATGGTGTGAGGTAGGCATCCGAGGAGTAGTAAATTACCTGGTACGGCTTTTCTAGCCATAAGTCTTTATAAACTCTGTGGTGGAATTTGCCATGAGCAACTGAGGAGCTCTTGATTGTTAAAGTTATCCACCTGGGGTATTTCTGTTGAGAGTGGCACAAAGCAATGTCCTGGGAAGTTCGCTCTCTCAGGTGCTTAGAATTCTAATGTTATGATTGGTTAGTTTGGCCACTCTGCCAGGATCAAAAGGAGCCCTATTAAAGGCAGAAGAAGTCTCTCTGACTTCTGGCTGAGAAAAACTTGCTGAGAGAAACGTGCTCCTGAGAGACACACACTGCTGAGAGAGAGATACTGAGAGATATGCATTGCTGAGAGAGAGACACCGAGAGACACGCACTGCTGGGAAAAGACTGAGAGAGACTGTCGGCTGAGAGATGGCAGACTGAAAGAGATTGAGCATGTTCCTGAACTTGAATTGTAGCCTGGTACTTCCCTAAGAAACCCCATAATTTGTGAGTTCTGTGTGGCCACTGCAGTGAATTATGAAACCCAGCAGAGAGGTGTGAGTGCTGCGGGAGGAACAGTAGGTGTCAGGGTTGATGAAAGGGCTGGAGGGAGGCAGCATGTCTGGCCTCACAGGGATAAACCTTGGGCAACTGATGGTGATTCTGTCTTCCTCTTGTGGGGTTATAGGAATTTAGAAGATGCAGCCTTCCTGCCCCTTTGACAGCATCCAATTTTATTCTTTTGCACATGGAGATCTAATTGTCCCAGCATCATTTGTTGGAAAGACTTTCACCACTGGATTGTTTTGGTATTCTTGTCGAAAAACAATTGACTGTAAACGTGAGGGCTTATTTCTGGATTCTTAATTGTATTTCATTGATTTCATAAAATATCTACCCTTATGCCAAAACCACATAGTCTTGATCACTGTTCCTTTGTAGTAAGTTTTGAAATCGGAAAGGGTATGTTCTCCAGTTTTGTTCATTTTTCAATTGTTTTCACTATTTTGGGTTCCTTGAATTTTCACATGAATTCTAGTATCAGCTTGTCAGTTTCTGCAAAGAAGCCAGCTGGGATTTTGATAAGAATTGCATTGAATCTGTAGATCAATTTGGGGAGTATTGCCATCTTAATAATTTTAAGTCTCCCACTACAAGAACATGTAGTGTTCCTCTTATTTAGATCTATTTCTTTCAATATTATTTTGTAGTTTTCAGTGTACAAGTCTTGAACTTCTTAAGTATGTTATTCTTCTTGATGCTACTTTAAACGGGATTGTTTTCTTAATTTCATTTTTGGATTGTTCATTGCAAGAGTATAGAAATAACTTGATTTCTGTATATTGATCTTGTACCCTACAACCTTGCTGAACATGTTTATTAGTTCTAATAGTTTTTAATGGATTCATTAGAGTCTTCTGTATATAAAAGCATGCCAGCTATGAATTGTTCTTGTTATTGTTAGGTGCTGTCGAGTCGTCTTCAACTCATAGCGACCCTATGCACTTCAGAACGAAACACCACCTGGTCCCGCACCAGCTATGAATGGAGATAGTTTTACCTCTTCCTTTTCAATCTGCATGCTTTTGATTCATTTTGTTGAATAACTGCCCTGGTTAGAACCTTCAGCACAATGTTGAACAGAAGTGGTGAAAACAGCCATCTGACTCTTGATCTTACTGGGAAAAGTCTTCAGTCTTTCACCCATGAGTATGAAGTTATTTGTGGGCTTTTCATCATTGCCCTTTATCAGGTTGAGGGGAATTTTGTTGACTGTTTTTATCATGAAAGTGTGCTGGGTTTGGTCAAATGCTTTTTCTACATTTATGAGTACAACAGTGTGGTTTTGTCCTGTCCTTTATTTTATTGATATGTTGTATTACTTTAATTGATTTTCAAATGTTAAACTAGTCTTGCATTCCTGTGATAAATCCCACTTGGTCATGGTGTATAATCCTTTTCACATGCTGCTGCATTCTGTTTGCTAGTAATTTGTTGAGAATTTTTATGTGTATATTCATAAGGGATTTTGGTCTATAGTTTTCTTTTCTTATGCTGTCTTTGGTTTTGATGTCAGGGTCATAAATGGCTTCACAGAATGAATCGAGAAGTGTTTCCTTCTCTTCTATTTTTTCGAAGCGTTTGTGAATAATTGGAATTAATTATTCTTTAAATATTTGGTAGAAAAAGTGAAGGAAGCCATTTGGACCTGAGCTTTTCTTTCTTGAGAAACTTTTTGATAATTAGTTCAAATTCAGTAGTTGTGTGTTTCTAGGAATTTGTCCATGTTGTCTAGATTATCAATTTGTTGGGATAAAATTGTTCATAGCATTCCTATATAATTCTTTCTATTTCTCTTAGGTGGGTAGTGATTTTTCCTCTGTCATTCCTGATTTTAGTGATGGAAGACTTCTTGCTTTTTTTCTAGGTCAGTAGAGCTAAAGGTAAAGAGTTCTAGGGATACTAACCAGAAGGCTGGTGGTTCAAATTCATCAGCTGTTTTCACGGCAGGAAGATGAGGCAATCTACTTCTAAGAAGATTTACAGCTTTGGAAACCCAGTGGGGTTGCTATGAGTCAGAATTGACTTGATGGCAGTGGCAGTGGGTTTTGGTTTTGGTTTATAGCTAAACATTTGTCAATTTTGTTGATCTCATCAAAGAACCAACTCTTGGTTTTGTTGATCTTCTCTATTTGTTTTTCTACTCTCTATTTTATTTATTCTGGGTCTAATCTTCATTAATTCTGTTCTCCTGCTTGCTTTGGGTTTAGTTTGCTTTTCTTTTCTTAGTTCAGTGCATATTCTTGTGATTTTTTTAAAAACCTATTCAAGAGGAATAAATTTAAATGAAACTGAAAATATTGGGCTGCATTTACAGTCAAAAGAAATAAGTTCTAATGTTGTCCACTGAAAGCCATGTACTGGAGTATTAATAGCAACTTTTTCCTAGTTCCATAAGACTGGAAGCAACCCAAATGTCTATTTACAGTAGACAGTTTGTGATCTATACATAGAAAGGATCAACAAAACTAAGAGTTGGTTCTTTGACAAGAATACATAGAATCAAAAGAAAATATAAACTACTGATAAATGCAACTACACTGAAAGATTGCACAAGCATAATACTCAGCAAGAGAATACATAGTTCAAAAATAAAACCAGCTGCCATTATGTTGATACCCACTCATGGCTATCCCATGTGTGTCAGAGTAGAACTGTGCTCCACAGGATAATAGATAGATAGATAGATATAGGTATAGATATAGATATAAGGAGCTCTGGTAGTGCAGTGCCTAAGGCATTTGCTAACCAGAAAGTTGACAGTTCAATCCCCCAGCCATTCCCTGGAAGGAAGATGGAACAATCTACTTCCATAATGATTTACCACCTTGGAAACCTAATGGGGTCACTATCAGTTGGAATTGACTTAATGGCAGTGAGTTTGGTATACATGTAATATATAAATATATTAAATATACTTGAAGTATGGTGTTAGCAAAGAATTTTTAATATACCATGGAACAAATCTGTCTTGGAAGAAGTACAGCTAGAATGTTCCTTAGAAGTGAGCACGGTCAGACTTTGTCCCATGTACTTCAGACATGTTATCAGGAGGAACCAATCCCTTGGAAAAGTAGAGGATCAGTGGAAAAGAGGAAGACCCTCAATAAGATGAATTAACATGGTGGCTGCAACAATGGACTCAAACAGCAACAGTTATGAGATAGGAAGGACTAGGCAGTGTTTCAGTAGGGTCACTCTGAGTCAGAACTGATTCAATGGCACCTAACAACAATATATTTCATTGTTATAAAAACATACCTAACACAACTTTTGCCAACTCAACATTTTTCACATATACAACTTGTTGTTGTTATGTGCCATCGAGTCGGATCCGACTCATAGCGACCCCTCCTTGGGTTTCCGAGGCAGTATCACTACGGAAGTAGATTGCCCCATCTTCCTTTCGAGGAGTGGCTTCTGGGTTTAAACCGCCAGTCTTCTGGTCAGCCGTCAAGTGCCTTAGGCACTACGCTACCAGATACAATTTAGTGACACCAATTACATGAATATGTTGTGCAACAATCACTAATATCCTTTGCAAATTTTCTACTCCTATGAACAAAAAGAGATAAATAAAATATGATTTATACATATACACATATGTTTCAGGTGCCGTAGAGTTGCCTCCAACTCACAGTGACACTGTGCACAACAGAATGAAACACTTCCCAGTCCTGGGCCAGCCTCGCCATCCTTGCTATACCCAGTTCCATCATTGCAGTCACTGTGTCAATCTATCTCATTAAGGACCTTCCTCTTTTTCATCGATCTTCCACTTTACCAAGCATGTTATCCTTCTCCAGGGAATGGTCCCTTCTGACAACATGACCAAAGTATGTGAGATGAAGTCTGGCCATTCTTGCTTCCAAGGAGGATTCCGGCTGCACTTAACAAATCTAGGACAAATTTGTTAGTTCTTTTAGCAGTCCATGGTAACCTCAGTACTCTTTGCCAACACTGCAACTCAAATGCATCAACTCTTCTTTGTATTCCTTATTCATTGTCCAGCTCTCACATGCATATGAGGCAATTGAAAATACCATGGTTTGGGTTAGGCACATCTTAGTCTTCAAGGAGATATCCTTGCTCTTCAGCATTTGAAAGAGGTTTTTTGCAACAGATTTGCCCACTGCAATACATCTTCTGATGTTTCAACTGCTGCTTCTATTGGCATTGATTGTAGAACCAAGATGAAGTTTTTGGCAACTTCAATCTTTTCTGCATCTATCGTGATGCTGCTTATTGGTCCAGTTGTGGGGATTTTTGTTTTCTTTGTGTTGAGGTGTAATCCCTACTGTAGACTGTAGTTTTAAATCTTCATCAGTAAGTGCTCCAAGTCATCCTCACTTTCAGCAAGCAAAGTTGTGTCGTCTGTGTATCTCAGGTTGTTAATGAGCCTTCCTCCAATCCTGATGCCATATTTTTCATCATGTAGTCCAGCTACTTGGATTATTTGCTCAGTATACAGATTGAATAAGTATTGTGAAAGTATACAACCTGACACACTCCCTTCCTGATTTTAAATCATGCAGTATCCCCTTATTCTGTTTGAATGACAGCCTCCTGGTCTATATACAGGTTCCTCATGAACACCATTAAGTGTCATACTTGTTCAATATATAAAACGGTGGAATGGATTGCTTTTACATGGTCTTTCTAGCCATGGTCTTTGAACTCCCACCAAATGACTGGGGCAGAGGACTATCCAAATAAGGCATTTCTGGCCTACTAAAGGGGTTGGATAGCTTGCTAATAATGCAAATAAGGTGCAGAGCACCTTTGTGGGGTTGAGTCCATGCAAATAAAGTATATGGAACCCTAATGAGGGGATTGGTCAGTTTTGCAATCCTGCTAGGCTTAAAGTGAGACATCCCAGAGACACCAAGAAGATGAGCCAGGAGTGGTGAGTACCCTTTGAATTTGGGATCTCTGCGCTGAGAACCTCCTAAATCCAGGGGACAGAGAGAGTTATAATACCACAGATGGCACAAGATGGCAAGAAGTTTCAGCAGAGAAACAGCAGGAGGAGAACTATATTAGATGGTGCAGTGGGCCTCCCAGCCCACAAAGCAAGACAGTTACAGTGGATTGCCAACCCACATAGCAAAAGAGCAAGAGCTTAGCACCTTTAAGCAGGAGACTTTCTGGAGAAGGGGGTGTTTCTGGGTACTTATCTATGGAGCTAGGTGCACTGACCAAAGGACAGAGAGACAGTTGAGCCTTTCAGCACAGGCTTACTGGCTGAGGTACTTATTGGCAGAGCTAACGAGCTTTATAACACTTGCCCAATCAGGGTTGAGGTTGGGCAGAGGAGCTAAGGAACAGAGAGAGAGGTCTGCCTGCAGACACAGCTGAGAAGAGGCTGTCCTGATCAAAAAACCTTTGATTTGAGTCATTCCAGATCCTGAATTATAATCTATCACTTCCCTAATAAACCCCATAATCATGAGTATTATCTATAAGTTCTGTGTGGCTATTGCAATGAATTATTGCACCCAGTACAGAAGTAGAGAGTGCATGAGAGGGATGGCTGGTATTAGAATTTGGAAAAAGATTGGAGAGAGGAGGTATGTCTGGTCTCTGCCTCATGGGAATCAGTCTTGGACTGTTAATCTTGATTCTCCTCTCCTCTCTTTAAGTTAGAGGAGGTCAAATACCCCCCTACACACACACCC
>NW_006922224.1:1256024-1256933 GCF_000298275.1 Orycteropus afer afer | reverse complement strand
CGCCCTGGTTGTGTAGTGGTTAAAGGACTTGGATGCTAACCAAAAGGCTAGTGGTTTGAACCCACCAGCTGCTCCATGGGAGAAAGATGTGGTAGTTTGCTTCCATAAATATTACAGCCTTGGAAATTCTATGGGGCAGTTCTGTGCTGTCCTTAGGATCTCTATGAATCAGACCCAACTCAATGGCAATAGGTTTGGTTTTTTGGTTTGGGTTATTGTATATATTTATTTATACAATGGAATAGTACTCAGCCATAAAGAGAAATGAAGTCCTAATATATGCTACAACATGAATGAACTTTGAAAACTTTATGCTGTGTGAAGTGTCAGCCACAAAAGGATAAGTATAGTATGATCCATAGGGTTTCCAATGGCTGATTTCTTGGAAGTAGTTACTAGACCTTTCTTCTGAGGCACCTCTGGCTGGATTCCAACCTCTCACCTTTCAGTTAGCAGCCAAGCAGGGTGGCCATTTTCACCACTCAGGAAGTCCAGTTCAAGAATAGGCACTAGCAATCAATGCATGGTGATAGAATAGTGGGTGCCCTTGGGAACACTGTGGAGTGCTGGAAATATTCTGTGTCATGATCTGGCTGATGGCTACCCAGCATATCCACTGGTAAAAATTAACTGCACTAATAGTTACGATTTGGCCCTTTCAAAAACCCAACCCTTTTGCCATCGAGTTGATTCTGAATCATAGGGACCCCAATTTAAACTATAGCTCAATAAAAAGTGAATAAAATAAAGTCCTTGCAGAACATCTGGCACCTAGCTGTAGATTTTCAACTTTAAAAACATTTTTTTACATCGGGGGGAGTTCCGGCAAGATGGCGGACTAGGCACAAGGACTGCACAGACCCTCTTCAACAAAGAAAAGGGAAACCAATTAACACAGACACAGAAGAT
>NW_006922224.1:1245970-1251377 GCF_000298275.1 Orycteropus afer afer | reverse complement strand
AAAAAAAAAAAGCATTTTTTATCTTTCAAATGAAAGAAGGCCACATGAGAATCCCATTATATAGAAAATATTAACCAAATTGTCAAATGTCCCAGCTTCTTACACTGTGGCTAAAATAACTGGAAATCACATTTCAAAAGTTGGTCATGTTCTGGCCAATCTCTTAGTCTGTGGTTGTAGAAAGTGGTCACGCTTGGATAATGCGATACAATTTTCTAGCCTGAAACAGAGATGCTTGAGAATTTCCACAGACTTGAAAACACTGTCTTTCATGCTGTGTGGATGTGTGTGCACACCCCTGGGGTGAATCTCCACGGAGGCCCAGTGGAAACAGGAGCTGAGGCCCACTGAGGATCCGGGTGCTGAGTTGTGCCCCACTGCGCCCTGCACCACAGGTGGCCAGGTATGGGCCAAGCCATTCATTGTTGGCAGTGAAAGGAATGATGATCAGGAAGAAGTTCTGTTAAAGGATGGGATTCATCTGAGGTTTCAGCCACACGGTAAAACTGTGACAGTTTCTGATGACATTCCAGGAGAGGAACTGACAATCCAGCAACTGGATCACTTGCTTCACCTGGAGCTCCCTGTTCATGAGCTCCCCTCTGGGTGTGAAGGGTGTGGAGGTACTGAGTGTGCGTGTGAGGGTGCAAATGTGTGTGGGTGCATCAATGAGTGTGTGAGTGAGTGATGAGTATGTATGGGGGAGTGTGTGTGATGGTACAAATGTACATGTGCATGAGTGTGTGCATGTGTGAGTTTGTGAATGTGCATGTGTATATGAGGGTGCAAATGTGTGTGGTATGTGTGCGTGTGTGTGTGAGTGTGTATGGGTAAGTAAGAGTGTGTGTGAGGGTGCAAATGTGTGAGTGTGTGATAATGTGAGTGTGTGTGTGTGTGTGAGTGTGTGGTATGTGAGAGTTTATGTATGTTTGAAGAACACATCTACCTGATTAGGCATGATTTCATGGCAGTAATGATGCAAACACTGTATCCTGTTGCTATAATATAGCAGCAACCATTTTCCAAGGGATCAAACCACAAGTCAGGGCTGTTTCCCTAGGCAGCAGAATAGATGGAAAATTGAAAACAGAAACTACTGCCAATGTAAATCCTAAAAATTACCTCCAGAAAGCACTGAAGGAACAATTAAGAAAAAGCTTGTGTGTGTAAGGAGATCTGGTGGTGTGGTGGATAAGGCACTTGACTGCTAACTGGAAAGTGAGTGGTTCAGACCCATCAGCTGCTCCATGGAAGGAAGACAGGGTGATCTACTTCTGTAAAGATTTATAGCCTCAGAAACCCAATGAGGGTCACTATGAGTCAGAAATGCCCCAGTGGCAGTGAGTTTGGTTTTTTGGTTTTTGGTGTGTGGTTTGTGTGCTTGTGTGGGTGCTTGTGTGTATGTGTGCATGTGTTTGTGTGTATGAATCCATGTGTTTGTATGTATGTGTGCATGTGTTTGTGTGTATGAATACATGTGTTTGTACGTATGTGCTTGTGTGGGTGCTTGTGTGACTGCATACATGTGTATGGGCAAGTATGTGTGTTTGTATATGAAGGCAATTTTCTATGTGCTCAAATCTTTCTCTCTGCACCTTATCATCATCTATAAATATGTTAGTTATAGGATAGAAACTTCTACTGAGAAAATTGGAAGAGTTTAGTTAGGGTTGAGAAAGCCTAGGGAAACGCAGTTTCCTAAGGATATACTCGGGGGCAGGGGTGGTTTGGGGTAGAATTCCTGCCTTCCACATGGAAGACCCCAGTTTGATTCCCGGCTATTGCTCCTCATGCACGACCACCACCTGTCTCAGTGGAGGCTCGTGTGCTGCTGTGATGCTGAATGGGTTTCAGAGAAGCTTCCAGAGTAAGAGACCAGGAAGAATAGTCTGGTGATCTATTTCCAAAACTCAGCTGATGAAAACCCTCGATCACAATGGTCCTGTCACTGACAGATCATGGAGAGGGTGCAGGACTGGGCAGCGTTTCATCCGGTTTTACATGGGGTCACCATGAATTAGGGGTGACTCAATAGAGTAACAACAACCAGGATATACTCAGGACCTAAATTTCTAGGAGAATTCTGATCAGCACTAAGAATATGAGATTCCCCACTCCCCAGTGACCTACAGGGAGACAGAGGCATGCCCTTACTCAAGCATCACTTGTACGGCACAATTATATGGACAAATGTGTTCCTGTGATTGTCCCCGCAGGAGTGCCCTGCTTCCTTCACTAGTGTACAAGTACTCTGAGAGAACCTGAGAACTTCCAATTAGACAAAAAATACTGCATGATCTCACTTATATGAAATATGCTAGTACAGAGAACCCAAAGATTATTAGTGGTGACCAGGAGTAGGAAGGAGGGAGCCCAGGGGAACATCTGTTTAGGAAGCATCGAGTTTACTTGAATACCAAAACCAAACTCACTGCCATCCACTTGAGGTGGTAGGCTATTTTGGGAAAGGACAGTGATAATGGTGGCACAACACAAAAAACGTAATCACTGTCATTAAACTGTAAATGTGTAAGGTATTTGCTGGCAAACGTTTTGGGTGTATATTTTCACTGCAACAATAAATGAAAGGTTTGCTCCTGTTCCAGGGAGTTTGCCAATCACTGGAAAACTTGTTGCCACAGAATCAGGAAATTCTTGCATAATAAAAAACTGACTGAAAGAAGTCATTTTGTGAGAAAGTATGTGCACTGCTGTATGGAAGATGAATTTTCTCTGTAAACTTTCACCCAAATCACAATGAATTTTTTTTTTAAGTCATTTTGTAGTCCCTCTCCCTCCCCCGTGCTTTTTCTACACTCCTATTGGAACCTGTTTCTCAAAACACAGAAGCTTCCCCCTTTGGTACTGGCCCAGCACAAGCCTCTGGACTATGGATCTCTTTAAGGACATCTTTTTTGGCCTCCAAATTCCATTTAAAATATCAGAACCATACCCTTCCCCTTCGGCATCCAGGGCAGCAGCCAATTCGGTGAAGAGCAGTCCGGTGAGAAAGTGCTGCTGGCGGTACTCGGGAGTCAGATCGAACATGCTGGCGAACTTCTGGTCTTGCAGGCTGGAACCGGAACTGGAGTTCTGCAGAATGAAAGTTCTAACTATAATAATGTTTAACTGACCACTCGTCTGTCAGTTTGTCATACTGTGGTGGCTTCATGCCTCTGTGAGGCTGGAGGCTATGCCACGGTATTTAAAATACCAGCAGGGTTGCCCATGATAGACAAGTTTCAGTGGATCTTCCAGACTAAGCTGGACTGGGAAGAACTGGCCTAGTGAAAACCTTATGAATAGCAGTGAAACACTGGTATATGGACTGGGCAGTTGTTCATTCTGTTGTACATAGGGCTGCTGTGAGTCAGAGTGAACTCAGCGGCACCTAATAACAATAATAATGTTGTTGGGTGCTGTTGAGTCGATTCCAACTCCTGGTGACCCCATGTGACAGAGTCGACCTGCCCCATAGTTTCCCAGGCTGTCATCTTTGTAGGAACAGATGGCCAGGTCTTCTCCCCCTTTTGGTTAGCAGCCTAACACTTAACCACTGTGCCACCAGGGCTCCTATAATAACAGCAGCTAGTACTTATTGAGTACTTACTACAGTCAGGCTTGGCAAGAACTACCCAGTGAGGCAGGTACCATATTATCCCCATGTTCCAGAGGAGGACACTGAGGTCTGGGGCTGTTACGTTGGTTCACCACACCCACAGATGGAGGGTCCCTGGGTGGTGCAGTAAATGCTCAGCTGCTAACTGAAAGGCTGGAGGTTTGTGTCCACCCAAAGGCACCTTGGCAGAAAGGTCTGACGATCAACTGTTGAAAAATCAACCCTCGAAACCCCAGGGGATACAGTTCTACTCTGACACACATGGGGACACACGGAGTCAAAGTTGACTCCGCAGCACCCAGTTTAGGTGTATACATGGAGGACTGCTAATTGGGAAAAGTGAAAATAAAGCACTCAGGACCTGGCCAAAATTGGATACTATTGTCTTCTCCAGCCCAAGTCAAAAGCTGAAGATTCAAATCCTAGGCTGCAATTTGGATAGGGATGTTGGGGACTGTGTCTCAGTCTGCAGTGGGACAGTAATTCCTCCCATCTTGTTTAAGGTTTTGTTTACCCAGCTACACTTATGAATATCCCTAAGCACACTGTCTGGATTTTGCTAGGTGGGACCTACAGGTGGTGTCTCGTAGGGAGGTGTCAGATTGATGACCAGGGTGATTCCTGAATACTTATCAGGCTTGCTGGGTCTTCACTGGGAGAATCTCAAGCATTTCTGAAGATCTTCACAGTGTGGTGAGATGGAGCCTGGCCCTGGGTTTGGTGCCTACCCTGGCCTTCAGTGCCGGAATGTGGGAAAGAACCAACAGAAAGTTAACCCCTGTCATCTTAGGAGAGCACCTGCTCGGCGGGATGCAACAGAAAGGCTACCCAGTTGGAGTCACCTCATGTAAATCAGATCTTTCCTGCTCACATCAAGATAGCCTTCTTACTGACATCTGGATCATGGGCTCTGCCATGAGTGGCCATCTCACCAACACCTGAGTCTTGTCCTTTGCAATGAGTGGCCATCTTGCTAACACCTGGATCATGGCCTCTGCAATAAGTGGCTAGGATTTTTTTGTTTTAAATTAGTAACCTAACTTTAACATTTGTGCCAATAACAAGGAGTATGCAACAGAATTAGAAGCTAACATTGAGATGTCTTGTCTCCCATTCTGGGCTACTGAATTGCCCCCTGTAAATGGAATGTAGCCTTAGGACAGCATTTCCTAAAGTTATTCAGAGGAATAGAACAGTTATTTCCAAGGTGGAGGCTGAAGTGTTGCTAGGATGCCGAATAGGAGTCAGTGGAGATTCCAGACTGAGATGGACTAGAAAGAAAGGCCTGGTGATCAACTTCTGAAAATCAGCCATGAAAACCCTGTGGGGCACAGGGTCCAATCTGCAACTGATCACAGGGATGGCAAAGGACCAAGCAACATTTCATTCTGTTGTGTGTAGGTCACCATGAGTTGAGGCAACTTGATAGCAGCTGACACCAACAATCCTAGAGAACATCAGTCCCTTGAGATGGTCAATGACAAAAAAGTTTTCTTAGTCAAGTCAATTTGGTCACCACTTGTCATCCATCTCCTCTCATTTCCTTCTCCATACGTTGGGCATTCATAATTTACATTAACAAGTTAAAGACTCTCAGATGGACCACTGCAAAGAAACCTGTTCGACTTTTAATGCTGGGTTTCCACACCTGGTTAGACTATGTTGTTGTTGTTAAGTGCTGTCAAGTCATTTCCGACTCATAGCGACTCCATGCACAGCAGAACAAAACACTGCCCGATCCCGCGCCAGCCCCACAATCCCTGCTATACTTGAGCCCATCATCGCAGC
>NW_006922224.1:1196801-1242504 GCF_000298275.1 Orycteropus afer afer | reverse complement strand
TTTACCCCTTTTTCCTGCTCTTCTGGCCTGCTACTATGGACCCTTGTATTTACCTAATTATTTTTAATGTCCTGTAGAAGTTGGGGCCTAGGGAAGCTACCCGGGGAAAAATTGCTCTACAAATTAGACAGGGCACCTCCATCAAAGGTTTGCTTCTAAACATTCATATAAGTGTTACTTTTCTTAGCTTGTCAAGAAAAAGACTTGGTAGAAATACACTCTCTATTCAACAGGCTAAAAGAGCACTTCGTTGCTAAATGAAAAGTTGGCTGTTCAAACCACCAGCAGCTCCCTGAGAGATGTGGCAGTCTGTTTCTGAAAAGATTACAGTCTTAGAAACCCTACTCTGTCCTATGAGGTCACTATAAAAATTGACTCAACACCAACAGACCATTTGATTAATTTATAACGAGATCTTTTTAGTATTTCAAGAACTAACATATCTGGAATGTGTTCCAAGATAGTCCCAACTTACACTGAATTCATTCTGTAACAGTTTCAACAGGAAGCTCTAGAATAGTCCAAAGATAAAATATCTACATTTTAAAAAATGCTAGATTAGTTTGGAATCAATATGAAGGAACCCAAATTTTCATAAATGTTATAGTACTGGGATCTAGGAAGAGGGAAATGAGCACAGGAAGTGAAAGTAGAGAGATGAGCAATGCCAGATTGAGGAAAATAGC
Organism: Orycteropus afer afer; assembly: GCF_000298275.1. Classification (NCBI taxonomy): domain Eukaryota; kingdom Metazoa; phylum Chordata; class Mammalia; order Tubulidentata; family Orycteropodidae; genus Orycteropus; species Orycteropus afer. The sequence continues at coordinate 1,241,818 of NW_006922224.1, read as the reverse complement.
TACCACTTGTCTGTCACACTGGGGTGGCTCACATGTGGCTGTGATGCTGGAAGCTATGCTACCAACATTTCAAATACTAGCAGGGCCATCGTGAAAGACAGGTCTCAGTGGAACATCCAGACTAAGACAAAGCATGAAGACAGGCCTGGAGACCTACTTCTGAAAATTAGCCCAGGAAAACTGAACAGATCATAAAAGAATATTGCCCATTGCAGAGCTGGAAGACAAATCCCCTTGTGACTGCAACAATGGACTCAAACAAACCAACAATCATGACGATGGTGCAAGACTAGGCAACATTCCATTCCATTGTACACGGAGTCACCATGAGTCAGAGCCAACTCAATGGCCGCTAACAACAAAAACAAGGAAAATATGTGATTTTTTGAGGCTCTGCTAAATGTTCATAGTGCTTGAGGATTCCTTGTTCTAATTGGCCTCAGTGGGGCCTGTATCTGTGTAAGGAAGCAATTGCTTACCTCATACACTATTAATTGTTGTTGATAGGTACCACTGAGTCAGTCCTAACAAATAGCGACCCTATTTACAACAGAACGAAACACTGCCCAGTCCAGCACCATCCTCACAATCATTGCAATGCTTGAGCCCTTGTTGCAGCCACTGTGTCAATCTATCTCATTGAGTGCCTTCCCCTTTTTCACTGATCCTCCACTTTCCACATCATGATATCCTTTTCCAGGAACTGGTGTCTTGTACCAAAGTATGAAAGATGAAGTCTGGCCATTCTCACTTCTAAAGAACATTCTGGCTATACTTTCTCCAAGATAAATTTATTCATTCTTCTAGCAGTCCATGGTACCTTCAATATTCTTTGCCAACATCACAATTAAATTGCATCAATTATTCTGCGGTCCTTCTTATTCACTGTCCAGCTCTCTTACACATACGAAACTACTGAAAATAGCATGGATTTGGTCAGGCACACTTTACTCTTCAAAGTGACATCTTTGCTCTTTAACACTTTAAAGAGGTCCTTTGCAGCATATTTGCCCAATGCAATACGTCATATGATTTCTTGACTGCTGCTTCCATGGACATTGACTGTGATTGTGTTAGACTGAGTTCTCTAGAGAAGCAAAACCAGCAAAGCTTATATAGAGAGAGAGAAAGAGAAATTTATCTTAGGAAAATGGCTCACACACTTATAGAAGCTGGCAAGTCCCAAGTTCTTGGATCAAACGTCAAGCTGGAGGCTTTTCCCAACTCATACAGCTGCAGGGGCTGATGAACTCAAGGCTGGCAGGCAGTATACTGGCTGTTGACTCCAACGAATGACGAATCCAAGATCTCCAGGCCGAATGGTGGATTGTTCGCTCACGGACAGTGGTAGGCAGCACAACAGGATCCCAATCCACAGAAAAGTGTCTCTTTTCCCAGGATGTCCATAAATATACTGGAAGCAGGCCACTCCACTAGGGAAACTCCCTTTCAATGGACTGACTGCTCAAAACATATACATCTGACCCCATCATGGGAACAACCCACACCAGAACTGCTTAAACTACACAGAATTGTGGTCCAGCCAAGTTGACACACAGTTCCAACTATCACAGTGATCCTAAGTAAAATGAAATCTTTGACAACATTAATCTTTTCTCCCATTTATCAAGATACTGTTTATTGGTTCAGTTGTGGGGATTTTTGTTTTCTTTATGTTGAGGTGCAATTCATACTGAAGGCTGTAGTCTTTAATCTTAATCAGTAAATGCTTCAAGTCTTCTTCATTTTCATCAAGCAAAGTTGTGTCATTGGCATTTTGCAGGTTGTTCATGATTCTTCATTCGATCCTGATGCCATGATTTTCTTCATATAACCCAGCTGCTCTAATTATTTGCTCAGCATACAGATTGAATAAGTATGGTGAAAGGATACAACCCTGATGTACACTTTTCTTGATTTTAAACCATGTATTAACACCCATGGAAGCAGCAGTCAGGAAATCAGAATTGCACTGGGAAAATCTGCTGCAAAAGACCTCTATGAAGTGTTCAGATGTCACTTTGAAGATTAAAGTGTGGCATGGTATTTTCAATCACTTCATATGCATGTGGAAGATGGACAATGAATAAGGAAGACCAAGGAAGAGTTGATGCCTTTGAACAGTGGTGTTTGCAAAGAATATGGAAAATATCCTGGACTGCCCAAAGAACAAACAAATCTGTCCTGGAAGAAGTACAGCTGGAGTGCTCCATGAAAGCAAAAATAGCCAGACTTCATCTCGCCTACTTTGGTCATATTGTCAGAAGGGACCATTCCGTGGAGAACGATATCATGCTAGGTAAAGTGGAGGGTCAGCCAAAAAGGGGAAGGCCCCCAACAAGATGCGTTGAAACAGTGGCTGCAACAATGGGCTCAGGTGTAGCAAGGATTGTGAGGCTGGAGCAGGACCAGGCAGTATTTCATTCTGTTGTACATGTGGTCACTATGAGTCGGAATCAACTCAATGGCACCTAAAAACAAGAACAATATTCTCTTGTTCTGTTTGAATGACTGCCTCTTAGTCTATATAAAGGTTCCTCATGAGCACAATTAAGTATTCTGGAATCCCATTCTTTGCAATGTTGTCCATAATTATGGATATGATTCACATAGTCAAATGCCTTTCTGTAGTCGATAAAACACAGGTAAATATCTTTCCAGTGTTCTTTTCTTTCAGTCAAAATCCATGTAGCATCAGCAATGATATCCCTCATTCTATGTCCTCTTCTGAATATGGCTTGAATTTCTGGTAGTTCCCTGTGATAGTTAAGGTTGTGTGTCAACTTGGCTGGGCCTGGTTGACTGGTTGGGCAGCTGGTGGTAGTTATCCCCCATGATGAGTCTGGCAATCAGCTCCACGGTGGGATCTACCACAAGCAGCTGAGTAGCTGCTGTAGGGATGTGATCTGTTTCCTGTATATAAGCAGCAGCTTTGGGAATGGTCTATAGCATTTTGGCGCACTTGACCCTGCATGTAGCTGAGTCTTCATTCAGTAGCCTGCCATGCTCTACTGATCTTGTTACTTTCAGTGGACTTGAATTAACGGCCTGCCATGTGGTTTCTACTTCAATAGTGATACTGCCTCGGAAACCCAAGAAGCAGACACCATGAGTCGGATCCGACTTGACTGCAGTGAGTTTGGTTTTTGGTTTTTTGGTGTGGTTTGGTAATATTGAGACTGTGCCTTTTTACTTGTTGACCTTGCAGGCATCAGCTAGCTGCCTGAGTGAAGAAAGCCTCCAGCTTCAGTGGGCCAGGAACCAGAGGCAGAGCTGAAGCCAAGGTCAAGGGGTTTTCACACAGCCCCTACAGCCCGGCACTCCAAAACTGTAAGAGAATAAACTCCTGTTTGTTAAAGCCATCTCATTTGTGGTATATTCTTGTCAGAGTGGCACTAGGTAACCAAAACATTCCCTATCAATGTACTGCTACAATAGATTTTGAATTAACTTTAGCAAAATTTTACTTGCATGTGATATTAATGAGATCGTTTGATAATTTCCACCTTCTGTTGGATCACATTTCTTTGGAATGGGCACAAATATGGATCTCTTCCAGTCTGTTGGCCAGGTAGCTATCTTCCAAATTTCTTGGTGTAAACAAGTGAGTGCCTCTAGTGCTGCATCCATTTGTTGAAACATCTCAGTGGGTATTCCAACAATTCCTGGAACCTTATTTTTTGCAAATTCCTTCAGTGCCCCTTGGTCTTCCTTCAATATCATTGGTTCTTGATCATACGCTACCTCCTGAAGTGGATGAACATCAACCAGTTCCTGTAGGTACAGTGTATTCCTTTCATCTCCTTTTGATGCTCCTGCATTGTTCAGTATTTTACCTGTAGAATCCATCAACATAGCAACTCGAGGCTTGAATTTTTTCTCCAAATTTTTAAGCTTCAAAAATGTGGAGTGTGTTCTTCCTTTTTGATTTTCCATCTCTAGGTCTTTGCACATTTCATCGTAATACTTTACTTTGTCTTCTCGAGGTGTCCTTTGAAATCTTCTGTTCAGTTCTTTTATTTCAGCATTTCTTCCATTTGCTTTACCTACTTTACATTGAAGAGCAAGTTTGAGTTTCTTCTGACATTCATTTTGGTCTTTTCTTCATTTTCTATCTTTCTAATGATCATTTACTCTCTTCATGTACAATGTTCTTGATGTGATCCTACAACTCATTTGTCTTCCATCATTGGTGTTCAATGCATGAAATCTATTCTTCAGATGGTCTCTAAATTCAGGTGGGATATCATCAAGGTAATATTTTGGCTCTCATGGACTTGTTTCAATTGTCTTCAGCTTCAACTTGAACTTGCATATGAGCAATTAATAGTCTGTTCCACAGTCTGCTCCTGGCCTTATTTTGGCTGAAGATACTGAGCTTCTACATCACCTCTTTCCACAAATGTAGTTGATCTGATTCCTGTGTATTCCATCTGGTGAAGTCCACCTGTATAAGCACCATTTATGTTGTTAACAAAAGGTATTTGCAATGAATAAGTCATTGATCTTGCAAAATTCTATCATGCAATCTGTAGCACCATTTCTATCCTCAAGACCGTATTTTCCAACTACCCAGTGATTCTTCTTTGTTGCCAGCTTTCACATTCCAATCACCAATAATTATCTTGATGGCATGATTGGTCAATTTCAGACTGCAGAAGTTGGTAAAAGTCTTAATTTCTTCACCTTTGACTTTAGTGGTTTGTGCATAAATTTGAATAATAGTAGTAGTAACTGACCTTCCTTTTAGGTATATGGATATTATGCTATCACTGAGAGCATTGAACTTCAGGATAGATCTTGAAATATTCTTTTTGATGATAAATGCAGCACCATTCCTCTTCAAATTGTCATTGTCGGCATAACAGATCATATGATTGTCTGATTCAAAATGGCTAATATCAGTCCATTTCAGCTCACTAATGCCTAGGATATTGACTTTATGCGTTCCACATCATTTTTGACAACTTCCAATTTTCCTAGATTCATACTCTGTATAGTCCACATTCTTATTATTAATGGATGTTTGCAGCTGTTTCTTCCCATTTTGAGTCATACCCCATGAGCAAATGGAGGTCCTGAAAGCTTTACTCCATCATTAAGGTCGACTCTACTTTGAGGCAACAGCTCTTCCCAAGTCTTATTTTGAGTGCCTTCCAACCTGAGGAGTTCATCTTCCTACACTGTATATTAGACAGTGTTTCCCTACTATCTATAAGGTTTTCAGTGGCCATTTTTTTTTTCCAGAAGTGGACCTGGCCATGTCCTTCTCCCTATTCTCTCTTAGTCCAGAAGCTCTGCTGAAACCTGTCCACCATGGGTAGCCCTGCTGATACTTGAAATACCAGTGACATAGCTTTCATCATCACAGCAACACGCAAACCACCATAGCTATGACAAGCTGACAGATGAGTGGTAGATATTACTAGTTAAGATGGGGCAATTTCAGGGTCTGATCTTGTCTATATATGCCTCAATTGATCTGGTGTGAATAGCTTGAATTTTCTTCTAATCAGTAAGACCAACCTTGATAGGAGATGAATGAGTTAAGGTGAGCTAGTTACGTGACACAGCTCTCTGTTAGCTGGTTACCTGAGAAGATATGGAAGGGCAGGGTGATGCTGGTGCAGTGTCAGTGTTCATAAAGAAGAGATTCAGGCTGAGGTAATGTTCATGGCTGCAGAGGACCCTCAGGAATCCCAGCCGCATAGAAATGAGCGTTGGAAGGTTACTGAGCTTGGCTGATAGCTGGGAAGACAAATGAGAAGAGTAAAAAAGCAAGTGTTAGCATGTGAATGGAGCTGTGGTTGAAAGACACAAAAATTCATGCTCTCTCCAGAGGAAGGCAGTCCATTTAACAAAAAGCATTGGGACAGTGCAACAAATGGTCAATAGCACTACAGGGAAGACTGGCAAGTTCCATCCATTACTGTTCCCTTGATTCTTCTAGCCTCACAGCTGTCTAAAATGAGGCATCCCACCTGACCCCTCCTGTCACCAAATCTACAATGCCATGATGAACCCATGTCCAAAGTGAACTTGGGGGTACATCTTCAGTATAACATAATGTGGGGTGAAGGACCTAGCTTTACCCTAAGTAAGATGGTTTTAGGAGCCCTGTGGTGCAGTAGTTAAATGCTTGGCTACTAACTGTAAGGTTGGCAGTTCAAACCCACCAGCCTCTCCATGGGAGAAAGATGAGGCAATCTGTTTCTGTAAAGATTTACAGCTTTGAAAACCCTATGGGGCAGTTCTACCCTGTCTTATAGGATCGCTGTGAGTTGGAATTGACTTGATAGCACATCATGGTGATGAGCATCACAACAGAGAAAAAGGAACACAATGGTGCCCCTGGAGGTACACCCACCTGATTGCAGTAATGCTTGACAAGGTTAAACACAAAGCCACGATCCATGAGGGAAAGGAGGTCGTACAAGAAGAAGGCCAGGCTGATATTGATCTTTTCTGCCTGTTCATTTTCCTTAAAAACAAGCAGACAGACAGATACACCCAAATCATTTTGTGTAACACCCAAGACATGGCCTCCCTGGTCCCTTGTGGGCAAGGCAGGAGAGGCAGGTCCTATTATTTCAGCCCCTGTTCCTCTGGGTGATGCTGGGCAAAGCAGGTGACCTTTCTAACCATTGTCCCTATGGGTGACACTAGGCAAAGCAGGTGACCTTTCTAACCATCAGGTCTTCCCTTCTGCAGAATGTTAGCAAATAGAATGTAGCCCTTGTTAGCATGGGGTTGGCCTCTGACTCACAGAGGAAGGAAACCCTGACCTGTCCTGCGCAATCCCCATGTTCAGTTGTGGATCAGACCATTGTGATCTGCAGGACTGTCACCGGCTGATTTTTGTAAGTAGATCACCAGGCCTGTATTCCTAGTCCATCTTAGCCTGGGAGCTCTGCTGAAACCTGCTCAGCATCATAGCAACACAGCAGCCTCCACTGGCTGATGGGTGGGAGCTACACATGGGGTGCACTGGACAGGAATCACACCCAGGTCTGCTCCACAGAAGGTGAGAATTCTACCACTGAGTTCCCACTGCCCCCAACATGCATGGGGTTGAATCAGATAATCCCTTACCTACTGTTAATATTTAGGTGCATTCCTTCAGGTTGTTTTTCTTTTACTACAGGCACATTTCTATGTATATAGCCTGTCTCATTGTGTATATACAGTGTTAGGTCCTGTATTTTTTTCATTCACCATTATATTGTGAACGTGTTGTTGTTGTTGTTATGTGCCATTGAGTCGGACCCGACTCATAGTGACCCCTCCTTGGGTTTCCGAGGCAGTATCACTACGGAAGTAGAATGCCCCATCTTCCTTCCAAGGAGTGGCTTGTAGGTTTGAACCGTCAGCCTTCCAGTTAGCAGTCAAGTGCCTTAGGCACTATGCTACCAGAGCTCCCATATTGTGAACATATTCCTGCATTATTAAAATATCTTCTAAACCAGTGTTTCATGGCTGCCTAATACTTTGTCCTGTGGCTTTACCATAATTTATTTCATTCTGGTAACTAGTGTTTTTGCAAAACTCGCTTGAAATGGATGCACCTTACTTGAAATGGATGTACCATCTTCAGTGAGCTAGATTCTTCATTTATAAGGATTGTTGCTGAAAATCCCATCAAGATAAGAGAGGCAGTTTTTACCTAAATATTTTTTTCCAAGTGGGCATCATTCCCAGTGCAAAAGAGGTCAGAGTCGTTCATGTACAGTGAACTCTTGCTTGAATCAGCCCGGGGTTTTTTTTTTTTTTTAACTCCTTCAGTGCTCATATTTAAGAGGGATTGTGTGCACTTCAGAGCAACTGGGGATTCGCTTTTCATGTTTATGTCCCTTATTCTAGAATGACAAATCAGTTTCCTCCGACACTACTGAAAATATAACTTGACAATATTTTCATCTTCATGCACAGTTTGCAAATTCAGGCCAAGCTGACCAGCCACGGGGAGGGGTGGAGGCCTTGGGGAAAGGCTTCTGTGGCCCCAATGGGGGACAAGTCCTCCACACTCAGCATCAGCTATGTGGGCCACTTCACCTGGGTCATCTCCATAATTGGCTGAAAATTCTGGGCTTGGGATCTCCAATTCTGGCTTTGCTGCTGGCTTTGGCTGCTGGCTGTGGGGAGAAAATGTACTGACCTCACTGTGCCTCATTTTTCATGCCTACAGAAATGCAGATACCATCCCTGTTGTGACTGAAACTTTGCCGGGAGAGAGAACCAAACGGAGATCATCTCCCAAGCACTTGGTACCGTACGTGGTTGTCATTAGCTGCCATGGAGTCAGTCCCTGACTCATGGTGACCTCATGCACAATGGAATGAAATGGTGCCTGGCTCTGTGCTACCCCTTGATTGGTTTGGGATTGGGCTGTTGTGATCCATAAGGGTTTTATTGGCTGATGTTTGGAAGATCATCAGGCCTTTCTTCCTAGTCTATCTTAGTCTAGAAGCTCCACTGAAACCTGTTCAGCATCACAGGAACACACAAGCCTCCACTGACAAACAGGTGAGGGCTGAGTGTGAGGTGCACTGGCTGGGAATCAAACCCAGGTCTCCCACATGGAAGGTGAGAATTCTACCACTGAACCACTAATGTCCACGCTGTATGAATTCTTAATAAGGATAAAAGTATTAATAATAAACACTGCTGTCTAAAATTTTAGTTTTAACTTTTAAAACATTTTTCTGTTTCATTTCATATATTTTTTAACTTTTTATTTTGAAACAATTTCAAACTCACAGAAAATAATGCAAGAATAGTACAAAAAACTCCTATATACCTTTTAACCAGATTCATTGGTACTTGACACCTTGCTACATTTGGAGTCCTAGGGGGTACAAAGGGCCTCAGCTGTTAACCAAAAGGTTGGACGTTGGGATCCACCCAGAGGTACGTTGGAAGAAAGGCCTAGTGATCTACTTCTCAAAAATCAGCCACTGAAGACCCTGTGGGACACAGTTCTGCTCTGACACGCATGGGGCCGCCATGAGTCAGAGTCAACTCAATGGCAACTATACCAGAGTGCCCATCCATGTATTGCGTATACATACACACACACATACACACACACAGGAATTACATTTTTTCTGAATCATTTGAAAGCAGATTGCAAATATCATGCCCATTTATCTCTCAGTATTTTAGGGTGTGTTTCCTAAGAATGAGAACATTCTCTCCCACACCTACTTTGGTACAATAATTAAAACTCTAGTCCATACTGTAATTCCTTTGTAGCCCTGCTTCCACACAGGATCCAGTCCAATGATACACACAGCATGTAGATGTCACACAGTTACATTTAATTGCTGTTTTAAACTAATGCTTATTTCTCTCTGATTATGAAAGTAACACGTGCTCAGCTTACACCACTGAGAAGGTAAAGAGTAAAACCTGCAGTTGTTACCTTCTGAGGTTTTACCAGAAGGGCCGCAATCTCTGAGGTGACCACATTCACAATAGTCGTTATGTCATCTTTGAAACGGTCAGAAAAGCGTGTCCTCCGAAAACTGTCCCTTTTGTCTGTGTTGTGTACATACTGGGCCATGCTTTTCACCTGCAGGAAAGGGTGGGGAATGTCAACATGAAAACTGGTGAACCACTTGTATGATGTGGACGATGGCACAGACTTAAGGAAAAGCTCATTCCCCAAGGCCTTTCTAACGCGGAGTTGTCCCAGGGGCTGGCCAAACGGGCTCCAGGGTGGAGCATGCTCCTGACACATGGATGGTTACCATGGTGGCCTTGGAAGAAGAGATGGGGAGGCTGTTCTCTCCTTGACCCCAATTCATGGGACTCCTTTCTTGCTGCCAACAAAGCCAGGGAGCCCAATGCATTAACTCCAGTGTCAGCAGATACCCCTTCTCTCTACATCCGGGAAGGCAGACCTCGTCAGCTCCATACCCACCAAGGCTTCCCTATACCGTAGCTCAGAACAGGAGACTGAGGACAGTCTGTTTACGGTACTGTGGCTCATGTGGACTGAAGCCCTTTCTGTCCTTAAAGCTACAGTAAGGAGAAGAAGGGATGCATGTTCCTCCTGTCTTGAGTGCTAAGTTGAGCACCAGTTTTCCAAAGGAAAAAATAATTATACAGTTTGCAACAGAGTTATTTTCTGCTTCTATAAATTTTAGCTCTATTCTGGGTTGGGAATGATTTTGTTGGCTAGCTAGAAAGCTAAAGACTATTTAGAACATTGCTTCTGGGGAAGATTATGTTTTGAGTTCTGTTAGGGGCTGAACTGTGTTCTCCCAAAATATGTATTGGAATCCTAACACATATATCTATGGATATAATATAATATAATGTAATAACCTGCCATAATGAAATCTAATGCTATGTTAATGAGGCCATACCTGAGTAGGGTGATCTTGAACCCAATTACTTCTGAGTTATGAAAAAAGCAGGTTAGACACAGAGAAGCAAGCACACACAGGGGGTGACACAGGTCATGGGAGGATCCTCTCCAAGCCAAGGATCCAAGGAACACTGGGCTGATGACAGGGAAGGAATCAACATGGCTAAGACTGTGATTTAGACTTCTATCCTCCAGAACTGTGGGAAAATAAATTTCTGCTCTTTAAATTCACTCACCTGTGGTATTTCTATTATAGAGCCCAAACCCCATTGCCATTGGGTCGATTCCAACTCACAGCAACTCCACAGGACAGAGTAGAACTGCCCCACAGGGTTTCAAGGGCTGTAAATCTTTATGGAAGCAGACTGCCACATCTTTCCCCTTCAGAGCAACTGGTGGGTTCGAATGGCTGACCTTTCGATTAGTAGCTGAGAGCTGAATCTTTATCACAGGTGACCTTCAGTTGGTTCTAGCTCATAGCGAGTTGGAGAACAGAACTCAGCATAACAGAACAAAATGCTGCCCGGTCTCACACTATCCTCAAGTTGTTGCCATATTTGCAAACACTGTTGCAGCCACTGTGTCGATGAATCTCACTGACGGTCTTCCTCTTTTTTGCTGACTCTCTACCTTACCAAGCATGTTGTCCTTTTCCAGGGACTGGTTATACCTCATAACATGCCTAAAGTATGTGAGAAAAAGTCTTGCCACTCTCACTTCCAAGAAGCTTTCTGGCTGTACTTCTTCCAAGACAGATTTGTTCATTCTTCTGGCAGTCCAGTATATTTAAGATTCTTTGTCAACACCATAATTCAAAGGGATCAATTCTCCTTCAGTCTTCCTTTTTCACTGTCCAACTTTCACATTCATGTAAGGTGACTGAAAATACTATGGCTTGGTCAGGTGTACCCTAGTCCTCAAGGTGACAACTTTGCTTTTTAACACTTTAAGAGTTCCTTTGCAGCAGATTTGTTCAATGCAGTGTCGTTGTTGTTGTTAGGTGTCATCGAGTCAGCTCCGACTCATAGTGACCCTATGTACAACAGAATGAAATACTGTTCCTGCGCCAGTCTCACAGTCCTTGCTATACTTGAGTGCACCATTGCAGCCACTGTGTCAATCCCTCTTTTTGAGGGCCTTCCCCTTCCTCGCTGACTCTCCACTTTACCAAGCATGATATGCTACTCCAGGGAATGGTCCCTTCTGACAATATGACTAATGTAGATGAGACAAAGTGTGGCCATTCTTGCTTCCAAGGAGCATTCTGGCTGCACTTCTTCCAGGACAGATCTGTCAGTTCTTCTGGCAGTCCATGGTATTTTTACAATTCTTCACCAATACCACAATTCAAAAGCATCAACTCTTCTTTAGTCTTCCTTATTCACTGCCCAGCTTTTACATGCCTATGAGGTGAATGGAAACACCACAGCTTGGGTTACCAAAAACCAAACCCACTGCCATTGAGTCATTTCTGACTCATAGTGACCCCTCCTTGGGTTTCCAAGGCAGTATCTCTATGGAAGTAGATTACCCAATCTTTCCTCAGAGCAGTTCAACTGGCAGGTTTGAAGCGCCAGGCTTCTGGTTAGCAGTCAAATGCCTTAGGCACTACACCACCAGAGCTCCCACAGCTTGGGTTAGGTGCACCTTAATGTTCAAAGAGACATCTTTGCTCTTCAGCACTTTAAAGAGATGTGCAGCAGATGTGACCAGTGCAATATGTCGTCTGATTTCTTGATTGTTACTTCCATTTATGTTGATTGTGGAGCCAAGTAATGTGAAATCTTTGACAACTTCCATCTTTTCTCCATTTATTGTGATTTTCATTTTCTTTATGTTGAGGTATAATCCATACTGCAGACTGTAGTCTTTAATCTTCATCAGTAAGTGCTTCAAGTCATCTTCACTTGCTGCAAGCAAGGTTGTGTCATCTGCATATTGCAAGTTGTTAATGATGTAGCATAATAATTGATGTAATCGATACTGATGTAGCATTCCTCTTCATATAGTCCAGGTTCTCGGATACTGATTAAACAAGCATGCAGATTGAACAAGTGTAGGGAAAGGATACAATACTGACACACTCCCTTCCTGATTTTAAACCATGCAGTATGCCCTTGTTCTGTTTGAATGACAGCCTCCTCGTCTATGTACAGGTTCCTTAAGAGGACAATTAAGTGTTCTGGAATTCCCATTACTCTTATTGTTATAATTTGTTATGATCCACACAATTAAATGTTTTTGCATAGTCAATAAAACACAAGTAAACATCTTTCTAGTATTCTCTGCTTTGAGCCAAGATCCATCTGACATCAGCAATGACATCCCTCATTCCACATCCTCTTCTGAATCCAGCTTGCATTTCTGGAAGTTCTCTGTCCGTATACTGTTGCAACCATTTTTGAATTATCTTCAGCAAGATTTTACTTGCATTTGTTATTAATGATTGTGGTAGTTAAGTTTTTGTATCAACTTGGCTAGGCCTGGTTGTGTGGCTGAACAGCTCGATGTAGCATTTCCCATGATGAGACTGGTAATCAACTCCATGGTGGAATCTACTGTGAGCAGCTGAGTAGCTGCCTTTGGGTATGTGGTCTTCTTCCTGTATATAAGGAGAAGCCTTGGGAACAGTCTCTAGCTTATGGCACACTTGAACCCTGCATGTAGCCGTGTTGTTGTTCAGCAACCTGCCATGCTCTGCTGACCTTGGGACTTTCAATGGACTTGAATTAATGGCCTGCCATGTGGTTTGGTAACATCAGGACTGTGTCTTTTTACTTGTCAACCTTGGGCTTGTCAGCCTCAACACCCAGCAGCTGAGTAAAGAAGAGCCTCCAGCTTCAGTAGGCCAGGAGTAGGAAGCAGAACTGAAGCCCAAGGTTGAGGGGCTTTCACCCAGTCCCTAGAGCCTGGCACTTTGAATTCAGACTTAAAGTCTCCAAATTGTAAGAATAAACCCCTGTTTGTTAAGGCCATCCCATTTGTGGTATATTCTTGTCAGAGAGGCACTAGGGTAAGCAGAACATTGATATTGTTAAATAATTTCCACATTCTGTTAGATCACCTTTCTTTGGAATGGATACAAATATGGATCTCTTCCAGTGAGTTGGCTAGGTACCTGTCTTCCAAATTTCTTGGCATAGATGAGTGAGTGTCTCCAGTGCAGTATGTTTGTTGAAACATCTCAATGGGTATTCCATCAATTCCCAGAGCCTTGTTTTTTTGCCAATTCCTTCAGTTTCAACTTCTTCCTTCAATACCACTGGTCCTTGACCATATGCCACCTCCTGAAATAGATGAACATCGACCAATTCTTTTTGGTACAGTAACTCTGTGTATTCTTTCTATCTTCTTTCAATGTTTCCCGCATCATTCAATATTTTGCCCATTGAATTTTTCAATATTGCAACTTGAGGCTTGAATTTTTTCTTGTTTTCAGCTTGAGAACTGCTGAATGTGTTCTTCCCTTTTGGTTTTCTAACTCCATGTCTTTGCATACTTCATTACAATAATGGACTTTGTCTTCTTGAGCAGCTCTTTGAAATATTCTGTTCAGTTTTTTTTATTTTGCCATTTCTTCCATTTGCTTTGTTGTTGTTGTTGATATGTGCCGTCGAGTCGGACCCGACTCATAGCGAGCCCTCCTTGGGTTTCTGAGGCGGTATCACCATGGAGGTAGATTGCCCAAACTTCCTTCCGAGGAGTGGCTGGTGGATTTGAACTGCCGGCCTTCTGGTTAGCAGTCAAGTGCCTTAGGCACTATACTTCCATTTGCTTTAGCTACTCTATATTCAAGAGCAGGTTTCAGAGTCTCTTCTGCCAGTCACTTTTTTTTTTTCTTCCTTTCCTGTCTTTTTAGTGTCCTTTTTCTTTCTTTATGGATGATGTTCTTGATGTCATCCCACAAGTACTCTGGTTTTTGGTCATTGGTGCAATGTGTTAAATCTATTTCTTCAGATAGCCTCTAAATTCAGATGGGATACAATCAAGATCATATTTTGACTTTTGTGGGCTTGTTTTAATAGCCTTCAGTCTCAACTTGAACTTGCATATAAGCACTTGATGCTCTGCTCCACAGTCAGCTCCTGACCTTGTTTTGGCTGAAGATACCGAGCTTCCTTATCACCTTTCCACAGGTGTAGTTGATCTGATTCCTGTGTGTGCTACATGGCAAAGTTCATGTGTATAGCTTCCGTTTCTGTTGTTGAAAAAAGGTATTTTTAATGAATAAGTCACTGGTCTTGCAAAATGCTATCATGCGATCTCCGGCGTCATCTCTATCACCAAGGCTATATTTTTCAACTACAGGTAATTCTTCTTTGTTTCCAACTTTTGCATTCCAATCACCAGTAATAATACATCATGATTGCATGCTTGGTCAGTTTCAGATTGCAGAAGTTGATAAAAATCTTCAATTTCCTCATCTTTGGCTTTGGTGATTGGTGCATAACTTTAAATAATAATGGTATTAACTGGTCTTCCTTGTAGGCATGTGGATATTATCCTATCACTTGCAGCACTGTACTTCAGGGTAGATCTTGAAACATTTTTTGTGTTGATGAATGCCACACCATTCCTCTTCAATTTGTCATTCCAAGTATAGATCAAATGGTTGTCTGATTCAAAATGGACAAAACCAGTTCATTTCAGCTCATTAATACCTAGGATATAATCTTTATGCATTTCATTTCATTTTTTATAACTTCAAATTTTCCTACATTCATACTTCATACATTCCACATTCTGATTATTAATAGACGATTGCAGCTGTTTCTTCCCATTTTGAGTTGTGCCACATCAGCAAATGGAGGCCTCAAAAATGTTACTCCATCCATGTCATTAAGGTTGACTCTACTTTGAGGAGACAGCTTTTTCCCAGTTGTATTTTGAGTGCCTTCTGACCTGATGGGCTCATCTTCTGGCACTATGTTGGACAATGTTTCCAGGCTATTCAGAAAGTTTTCCAGTAATATATAAGACACTGTTTCACTGCTATTCAATGCAATTGTGTTGTTTGATTTGTTGACTGCTATTTCCATAGGCGTTGATTGTTGATCTAAGTAAAATTAAATCCTTAACAACTTCAATCTTTTCTCCATTTATCATGATGTTGCTTATTAGGCCAGTTGTGAGAAGGCTAGGCTTTTCAAACTCAAAGCCTTTTTCAGATTCTCCACCCTCTACCCCCCTCTTAGTTTGCTAGCACTGCTAAAATAGAAATACCTTAAGCAGGTGGCTTTAACAAACAGAATTTATTTTCTCACAGTTCAGGAAGATAAGAGTCCAAATTCAGGGCACCAGCTCTAGGGGAAGGCTTCCTCTCTCTGTTGGCTCTCATGGAAGGTCCTTGTTCCTTGGCTCCTTGGTGATCTTCATGTGGCCTGGCACCTCTCTTCCCCCATCTCTGCTTGCTCTCTTGTTTGTTTAATCTCTTTTATATCTCAAACGACATCGACTTAAGACACACCCTGTGCTCATAGGTCTCATTAACATAATAAAGAAAACCCATTCCCAAATGGGATCCTAACCACAGTTCTAGGGGTTAGGATTTACAGTACATTTTGGGGACATAGTTCCATCCATAGCAGGCAGCAATGAGGGCTTTGAGGGTGGACCTGTCTATTCTCTGCCAACTGATCTCTGCCAGTGCCTCCCATTGGCCAATCCCAACCAGAAGCTAGAGTGCAAGGGGTTTGGTGATGCTGTTTATAGTCAGTTTCTCAGGGCTCCAAGTTAGACAGAGAAGACAAAAGTTACATTCAAGGGGTGGGTGATGGCAAGTGGAAAGTACCCTCACAAGGCAATTGATGTCAGGCAGGCCTGACTCCTCCACACATTTTTCATAAGTATCTGCTTCACTGATGCTCAGAAAGCTCTTTAAAAACCAAAACAGCTTTTCCCCCAAGGAACTTGAAGAGAAAGAAACCACAGCCACCTGGGCTTGTCCAATAATCTGGGCGGTTTCACACCCTTCCATTGTGTTCTTGCCCAAGTGTTAATGAGCTGTCATTTTAGCCTGAAAGCTAGGGAACTGTGTACATTGACAGGAAACCACCAGACATTCAAGTTGAATTTAAAAAAGGGTGTGTCTTATTCCCAGTCCACTGGAAATAATTTTTTTAACTTTATTGTGATAAAATTTATATAACAAGAAATTTGCCATTTTAACCATTTTTAAGTGTACAATTCAGTAACATTAATTACATTTACTACATTGTGCAACCATCACCACTATTTATGAGAGTTTTCCATCACCCCAAACAGAAACTCAGTACCTGCTGAAAAGTTTTAAAGAGGGCGAGGCGGGGGGTATTGACATTATGTGTTTTATCCTGGCTGCCCTATGCAGAATGAACAGGGAGGGGCAAGAATGGATGAAGTTGGGGAAAAAGAAAGCACAAGAGACCAGATGGTGACTTGGCTAAGTGGGAAGTGGTAAAGACAGTGAGAGGTGACAGGCTGGGCTTTAAAGGCAGAATCAGTAAGAGTTGCTGAAAGATAGATGAGGGGTGAGTGGATGTTAGATTCAAGGGATGAGCCCAGGTTTGCAGTAGGAGCAACTCATTGGACAAAGTTAGTTCCTGAACAAGTAAGCTTCCCTGCACCTCTAAACAATGTGCTTTTCATGTTCAACAGAGACCAGATATAAACCAGCAAGAGTCTCACCAGCAGCTCAAAGAAGAACCAGGCGTACTTGAAGACGGTCTCCCTTACCATCCCGGTGCTGACCACCATCTGCAGGGCAAGCTCCTCATGGAAATGCTGAAGGACAAGCACAAAAACCAGTATGTGAGGACAAGTGTGGTAAGTAACCAGCACCCCCTTTCTTCTCACCAGCTGTAATAGCCTGGCGACTCCTGAGTGGTACAGACAGTTAACGTGTTCACTGGTGCAATATGTCAGGAAAACCAGCCATTGAAACCCCTGTAGAACACAATTCTGCTCTGACACACAAAGGGCATGATGAGTCAGAGTCAACTGATGGCCACTGGTTTTTATGTGTGTGTTTTTAACCCCTACAAAACCTAGAATAAATGTGATGTTGTAGTTAGGTGCTGTGGAGGCAGCTATGACTCTTTGAGACCCTGTGCACAACAGAACAAAACACTGCCCTGTCCTGTGCCATCCTCACAATCCTTGCTATGCTTGAGGCCATTGTTGCAGCCACTGTGTCAATCCACTTTGTTGATAGTCTTCCCCTTTTTCGCTGACCCTCTACTTTATGCATGATGTCCTTCTCCAGGGAATGGTCCCTTCTGACAACATGACCAAAGTAGGTGAGATGAAGTCTGGCCATTGTCATTTCCAGGAGAATTCAGCTGCACTTCTTCTGGAACAGATTTGTTCATTTTTCTGGTAGTCCTTGGTACTTTCAGTGTTCTTCACCAACACCACAATTCAAAGGCATCAACTCTTCTTCGGTCTTCCTTATTCATTGCCCAGCTTTCATGTGCACATGAGGCGACTGAAAATACCCTGGCTTGGGTTAGGTGAACCTTAATTTTCAAAGTGATGTCTTTGTTCCTTAACAATTTAGAGAGGTCTTTTGCAGATTTGCCCAGTGCAATATGACATTTGATTTCGTGACTGCTGCTTCCTGGGTGTTGATTGTAGATCAAGTGCAACGAAATCCTTGACAGCTTGAATCTTTTCTCCATTTATTGTGATGTTGCTTATTGGTCCTATTGTGAAGATTTTTGTTTTCTTTACGTTAAGGTGTAATCCATACTGAAGACTATAATCTTCAATCTTCATCAGTAAGCAAATGAAGTCATCTCCACTTTCACCAAGCAAGATTGTGTCATCTGCATATCACAGGCTGTTAATAAGTCTTCCTCCAATCCTAATGGCACATTCTTCATATAGTCCAGCTTCTGGGATTATTTGCTCAGCATACATACACCCTTCCTGATTTTAAACCATGCAGTAAACACTTGTTCTGTTAGAACAACAGTGTCTGGTCTATGTATAGTTTCCTCATGAGCACAATTAAATGTTCTGGAATTCCCATTCTTTGCAATGTTGTCCATAATTTGTTATGATCCACACATAGTCAATAAAACACAAGTAAATATCTTGCTGGTATTCTTTGCTTTCAGCTAAGATCCATCTGACATCAACAATGATATTGCTCATTGTGAATCCAGCTTGAATTTCTGGTAGTTCCCTATCAATGTATGGTTGCAACCATTTTTTAAATTATCTTCAGCAAAATTTTACTTGTATGAGATATTAATGATATTCTGTGATAATTGCCACATTCTGTTGGACTACCTTTCTTTGGAGTAGGCACAAATATTGATCTCTTCCAGACAGCTAGATAGGTAGCTGTCTTTCAAATTTCTTGTTATAAATGAGTAAGTGCCTCCAGCGCTGCATCTGTTTCTTAATACATCTCAATGGGTATTTTGCCATTTCAGTGGGTATTCCAACAATTCAGCCTTGTTTTTTGTGAATTCCTTCAGTTCAGCTTGGACTTCTCCCTTTAATACCATTGGTTCTTAATCATATGCTACCTCCTGAAGTGGTTGAACATCAACCAATTCGTTTTGGTATAGTGACTCTGTGTATTCCTTCCATCTTCCTTTGATGCTTCCTGTATTGTTCAATATCCTTCAATATTGTGACTCGAGGCTTGAATTTTTTCTTCAGCTCTTTTAGTTTGAGAAATGTCAAGCATGTTCTTTCCTTTGGGCTTTCTAACTCCAAATAATTGCACATTTCATTATAACACTTTCCTTTGCCTTTTTGAGCTGCCCTTTGAAATCTTCTGTTCAGCTCTTTTATCTCAGCATTTCTTCCATTTGCTTTAGCTACACTCCAGTGAAGAGCAAGTTTCAGAGTCTCTTCTGACATCCATTTTGGTCTTTTCTTCCTTTCCTGTCTTTTTAATGACCTTTTGCTTTCTTTATGTATAATGTTCTTGATGTCATCCCACAATTCATTTGGTTTTCAGTCACTGGTGTTCAATGTGTCAAATCTACTCTTCAGATGGTCTCTAAATTCAGGTGGGATACAATCAAAGTCATATTTTGGCTCTCGTGGACTTGTTTTAATTTTCTTCAGCTTCAACTTGAACTTACATATGAGTATTTGATGGTCTGTTCCACAGTTAGCTCCTGGCCTTATTTTGATAATGAGCTTCTCCATTGTTTCTTTCCACAAATGTCGATCTGATTACTGTGTATAACATCTGGTGAAGTCCACTTGTATAGTTGCTGTTTATTTTCTTTAAAGCTGGTATTTGCAATGAATAAGTCATTTGTCTTGCAAAATTCTATCACATGATCTCTGGCATCATTTCTATCATCCAGGCCATATTTTCCAACTACCTGTGCTTCTTCTTTCTTTCTACCTTTTGCATTCCAATCACCAATAATAATCAATATATATTGATGACATGTTTGGTCAATTTCAGACTGCAGAAGTTGGTAAAAAAAAAAACTTCAATTTCTTCATAGTTTTCATTAGTAGGTTGTTGCATAAATTTGAAAAATAATATTAACTGGTCTTCTTTGCAGGTGTGTGGATATTATCTTATCATGACAGCACTATACTTCAGGATAGATCTTGAAATGTTCTTTATGACAATGAATAATTCATTTTCAATTTGTCATTTCCAGCATAGTAGTCCATATGATTGTCTGATTCAAATTGGTCAATACTAGTTCATTTCAGCTCACTAGTGCCTATAATATCAATATTTATGCATTCCATTTCATTTTAGACAAGTTCCAATTTTTCTGGATTTATACTTTGTACATTTCATGCTCCAATTATTAATGAATGTGAGCTCTGGTAGCATAGTGCCTAAGGTACTTGACTGCTAACCAAAAGGCTGGTGGTTCAAACCCACCAGCCACTCCTTGGAAGAAAGGTTGGGCAATCTACTTCCATAGTGATACCGCCTCAGAAACCCAAGGAGGGGTTGCTATGAGTCAGGTCTGACTCAATGGCACATAACAACAACAACAACAATGAATGTTTGCAGCTGCTTCTCCCCATTTTGAGTCATCCCCCGCCAATAAATGAAGTTCCCAAAACTTGCTCCATCTATGCTATTAAGATTGACTCTACTTTGAGGAGGCAGCTCTTTCCCAGTCTTATTTTGAATGCCTTCCAAGATGAGGGGCTCATCTTCCCATACTATATTAGACAAGGTTTCACGGCTATTCATACAGATTTCCAGTAATACATCAGACAGTGTTTCACTGCTGTATAAGATTTTCAGGGGTTAATTTTTTCAGAAGAGGATGGCCCTGTCCTTCTTCCCACTCCTTCTTAGTCTGGAAACTCTGCTAAAAGCTGTCCACCATAGGTGACCCCGCTGGAATCTGAATTACTGATGGCATAGCCTCCAGCATCACAGCAAAACACAAGCCACCACAGTACAACAAACTGGCAGATAAGTGGTGGTGCTAACCCTTTGTACCTTAAAAAGGAGCCCTGGTGGCACAATGGTTAAGTGCTTGGCTGCTAATTGAAAGGCTAGTGGTTTGAACCCACCCAGTAGCTCCATGGGAGAGAGATCTAGCAATCTGTTCTCATAAAGATTACAGCCTAGGAAACCCTATGGGGCCTTTCTATTCTATCATATGGGGTCACTATGAGTTGAAAGACAACTTGACAGCACCTAACGACAACATGTGCTTATGTGCTTTAAAATGTGAGAGCTACTTCAAAAAAAAAAAAACCATTGCTGTCAAATCAGTTCCAACTCATAGCAAGCTATAGAGCAAAGTAGAATGGCTTCATAGCGTTTCCAAGGCTGTAAATCTTTATGGAAACAGACTACCTCACCTTTCTCCTACAGAGAGGTGACCTTTTGGTTAGCAGCTGAGCTCTAAACCCCTGCACCACCAGAGCTCCTTGAGAGCTATTGTGCTAAACTAAAAGGAGACAGATGAAAAATGTACATGCAGTTGTCTGGGGGCCTAACTCTTCAGACCCCTGTAGTTAGTGGTGTTAGCTGGAACATATTTCAGTGTTTCAGCTTCCCAGCAGGTCTCTTGTCCTTCTGTCAGGCTATCTGACCTTTCCATCTTGATTCACAATTACAGATGTGGTTATTGTCCTGAGCCTTAGGAAAGGCTCTCCCATGCAGGGAGGTGTGGGGCTGAGATTTCAGCTCCCGGGTCATCTGTTCCCAGGACGCACCTCTGCTATACCTGGATCTTCCCACTGCAGGCACTGCAGGCACGCCAGCTTCCAAGATAATCTCTAGAAAATAGGTCAGTCTGTCTGCTGAGTCTTATGACAAGAGTAGATGAGGATCAACTCATCTTAAAGGAATTTTTGCTGCTCCAGGGCAACACTGTTACAAGAACAGCCTGCTCCTGAGGTTTTATACAGAACAGCCATGCAACAAAACTGTTTGCTGAGCTATTAAGGAAAAGCACTGGCTAAACTTCCTTCTGAAGTACAGTGGCTCTTTGCTGGTCATTTCAGGTCAGAATAAGGCAATTACAAAGCCAAATGTGAATATGTCTGGAAGAAATGAGGCTATGTTTTAAGGAAGTCAGGCTGAGGACAAATAAAGATTTTTAAGGAAGAAAATGGCACTTGGAACCAATCACTGCAAAGGGGTGTGACAACCTGCTGCTAAGTTTCAGAGTTAGTGAGAAATCTGTTTTTAGCACTTAGCACATCTCCTTTTACTTCTGCTTTTCCAGTGAATTCCTGGGGCCACTCCGCAGATGCCCAGGGTACCTGAACCCTTACAGTCTGCAGTTCCAGGCCCTGACAAGGGCCTCCTTCACTATAGCTCTCCCTCATTCACTAGGAAGTGAGTTCTCCTGAGGCTCAGTCCCTCCTTGCCTGGCGAGAGTGGCTGCAAATGGCTTGCTGTCATTTTCCCAATTAGCATATTTGCATTTTAATCACCAGTTGTCTCTGAGTTGATTCCAACTCAGTAGTGTTCCAGTAGAACTGTGCTTCATTGGGTTTTCATGGCCGTAACCATGCAGAAGCAGACGACCAGACCTGTCTTCTGAAGCATCTCTGGGTGGTTTTGAACCACCAACCTTTCAGTTAGTAGTCAAGCAATAACCATTTATGCCCCCCAGTGACATAATAACCAAAATAAACCCATTGCTGTCAAGCTGATTCTGACTCATAGTGACTCTATAGGACACAATAGGGTTTATAAATCTGTAAATCTCTATGGAAGCAGACTGCTTCATCTTTCCCCTGCTGAGCAGCTAGTGGGTTTGAACCACCCACCTTTTGGTTAGTAGCCAATAGCCTTAACCACTGCACCACCAGAGCTCCTTACCCAAAAAAATAAAAACAAAATCACTGCCTTCCAGTCTGATCCAACTCATAGCAACCCCTCCTTCGGTTTCTGAGGCTGTATCACTACATTAGTAGATTGCCTGATCTTCCTTCCAAGGAGTGGCTGGTGGGTTTGAACCGCCAGCCTTCTGGTTAGCAATCAAATGCCTTAGGCACTATGCCACCAGAGCTCCTAGACCTCCTTACAGAGATAATAAAACCCACTGGCATCAAATCAATTCAAACAATAGTACAGAGTAGAACTGCCCCCATAGGGTTTCCAAGACTGCAAATCTTTACAGAAGCAGACTACCTCATCTTTCTCCTGTGGCAGCTGGTGGGTTCAAATGATTGACCTTTTGGTTGGCAGCCAAATGCTTTAACCACTGTACCACTAAAGCTCCTTAAGGACATAGTAGGAGTCTTGAAAGACAAACAAAGTCTGGTCTTAATAGGCTACTACAATCAGGCCTTTTGGGTGTCTGGCAGGCAAGAAAACTTGAGACAGACAGCTCTTGTTTCGCATCCCTTTAGACCACACAGGAGTTACTGAGTGGTACAAACAGCACACTCAGCTGCTAACTGAAACGTTAGAAGCTCAAGTATACCCAGAATGAATGCCTGGAATCTACTGAAAAATCACTAAAAACCCCATGGAGCAGGGGTGGATTACCCAATAAGCAAGGTGAGCATGGGCTTACTTGTGCTTACTTATGCTTACTTATTAATCTGTAGTGAACAATTTCACATGGGCTTCACACAATGTAGTTGAAAAAAAAAAAAGGTAAGCCTGTGCTTACCTTGCTTACTGGGTACTCAGTTCTGTCAGGGACTATAAATTTGAAAAGAGGCTTTGATTCTGTAGGAAGGCGCTATGGGGTTGGGGGAGAGAGATGCTAGCCACACCTAGAAGCAGAATCTTTGACGTGGTGAAAAAGTGAAATTGTTCACTACAGATTGGTAAGTAAACACAATTAAGCCCATGCTTACCTTGCTTACTGGGTACTGTGACACTGCCTTGGAACACAATTCTACTCTGACACACATGGGGTCACCAGGAGTTGGGGTCCACTTGAACCCAAGTAGGTTTGGACCACACAGGCTGTGACTATGACAGGGACATTTTAAGGGGTCTGTTAAGCAGTGTAACAGCTTAAAAGATTCTGAACTCAAAGGTAAGGCTGCCTGTAGAGAATGATAAAGAAGCATTTTGTATTATGTTCGGTAGCACTGAAATAAATGATTGCTAATTATTGCCATTCACTTTGCTCAAGGACGACCCCTAGCTCACATTCTGCTAAAGATGCTAACACAGTGGTTCTCCTAGTGTGCCTTTTGGACCAAAGCACCAGCTGGGAACTTGAGAGAAACACAGATCTCCTGAATCAGAAACCTGGTGTGTGTGTGGGGGGGCGGCGCAGCACTTGATTCTAACAAGTGTCCAGGTGATCCTGATGCATAGTGGAGCTGGAGAACCACTGAGTTAACTGGCAGACGTTAGCTGCCTTTGAATTGTTCCCTCCTTAAGGTGCCCCCACGCAGAAAGGGATAAAATGCTGCCTGGTCCTGTGCCATGCCCATGATCAGCTTCAGATCAGACCATAGTGATCCACAAGGTTTTCATTGGCTGATTTTCAGAAGTAGATTGCCAGGCCTTTCTTCCTAGTCTGTCTTAGGCTAGAAGCTTTGCTGAAACCTGTTCAGCATCATAGCATCACACAAGCCTCCACTGATGCGATGGGTGGTGGCTGTGCATGAAGTACTCTGGCTGGGAACAGAACTCAGGTCTCTGCACAGAACTGGAGAACTCTACCACTGAACCACCACTGCCCTCAATTTAAAAAAAAAAAAAACTCACTGCCATGGAGTTGGATCCAACTCATAGTGACCCCTCCTTGGGTTTCTGAGACAGTATCTCTACGGAAATAGATTGCCCAGTCTTCCTTCCAAGGAGTGGCTGGTGGGTTTGAGCCACAAGCTTTCTGGTTAGCAGTCAAATGCCTTAGGCACTGCCCCCAGTAGATGGTCAAAAAATGGGGAAAGGGAGAGGGTTGCAAAAGTGTGTCTGCACGCACATGTGTGTGTGCATGTGTGGGTGTGTATACGTGCATGCATGTGTGAAGAGGGTGGAGAGCAAGGCAGATGAGTACTCGGATGCTGTCTATTTTCAATCATTTTCAGATCCTTTCTCTCTTGTCCTGTGACTATTCTCACACTGCCTAGCACGGTACCTTTTTGCTGGCTGGTCTTGGGGCTGAGGCTGAATTTGGAACATCATTATTGCCAGGACTGTAGTATGACATCCGGTTGCAGTTCCGATCGGCAATCTGAAATACAGAAACAACTCAACCCACTTGGCACCCCAATGGTCTGGGCATCATAATCTCAGAATTAATTCGTGATGTATTTCTCATTTTATCTGGACACAAAGATAAAACAGTTGTTATCAATAGACATAAAAATCAAAGAAGATAAAGTTGTAACTAATTCACTCCCTCCTGTGATAATCACCATTGACAGTTTAGTATGTAGCAAAAATAGAGTTAAAAACTAGTTTTTCAGATTCTGTGACTATTGAAGAGAAGAGGAAAAAAAAACTGTGAAAACAACTCCTCTTGTAAAATATGATCTATACTCAGACTCCTAAACACTGTATTGCATAAATTATAAAATAATACAGAAAATAGCTCAGAAAGTAAGGGTCATCCTCTATTCTTTTGGTTGGACAAAATTTCCATCCCCTGCTACAAAATAACTAGAAAGCTGTTAACTCAGTCCACACAGGAATTTAATATTCTTGTTTTTATTGAAGGAAATCATAAGGTCAAGGTTGCCATTGGCTGGAATTGGTGATTGGTATTGCATAAAGGAGCCTTAAATACAAGGTGGAATCAATTATGTGCTGGCAGATATTTAATAACTGGGGTGGGAGATGAATTTGTAGTGTTTGCCAGTTTTTGTGCTGTAAATAGTTCCATCAGGGCCAATTCCAAGCTACCAACATGGCATCAAGGCATGCAGAGTTGGGAAGAAACACACAGCAGCAGCACAACATTAGTTAGTATTTCCACCATATGGGTACAGTAGACAGAAACTGCCTCCAAAAGGTAGAGGTCTGTAATATGTAGAAAATAATTAGGGAAGGTTGAGGTTCAAGTATTTGTTATCTTTTTAAAATATACGTTTCATTTGGGATAAATTTAGATTCATGGAAAAACAGCAAAGGCAGCACAGAAATTCTTGAATACCCTTCACACAGTTTCCCCTAATGTCAGTATCTTACATAACTGTGGTGCGTTTGTCTAAACTGGTCCATTGCAATGAACTAAACCCCAGACTTGATTCAGATCTCACCAGCTTTCCCAAGAAAGTTTCAGGATCTAATCCAGGATCCCAGAATGCACTTAAATTACCTTATTTTGTTTTTTTTTTTCAATGATTACTGTGTTTTAAAACCAACTTTTTATTTCAAAAAATTTCAAACTCCCAGGAAAACTGCACTAGTGGTAGCATAGTGCCTAAAAGGCACTTGACTGCTAACCAGAAGGCTGGAGGTTCAAACTCACCAGACACTCCTCAGAAGGAAGATGGGGCAATCTACTTCTGTAGTGACACTGCCTTGGAAACCCAAGGAGGGGTTGCTATGAGTCAGTTCTCACTCGACGGCACATAACAACAACAACAACTAACCTAAATGTTGGCAGTTCAAACCCACCCAACAGCTCTGTGGAAGAGAGGCCTGGTGATCTGCTTGCAAAGATTACAGCCAAGAAAACCCTATGGAGCAATTCTACTCTGTAACATATGGGGTCACCATGAGTCAGAATCAATCTGACTGCAGTAAGTTTGTTCCAGTTTTTTGTTTCAAATGCACATACACATTGTATTTTTTTGAACCATTTAGAGCTGCAGATGTTATGAATGATTACCTTTGTTTTCAATATAATTTTTTTAACTGTAAATTTTGATGGTTCAATTTTTAGTAGTGTTTGTGCCCAATAAGTGGCTCAAAAACTTTCTGAAATTTAGCAAATCTCTCTCCTGAACAAGGCAACTGTAGTGTGTCACTGACTTAACAGTTGAAAATCAACAACAGTAGAATATTTGCAATTTTATTTAAAGCTGTCAATTTAAAAGATCCAATAATGTAAAAAATATCCACAGATGACTCTTCAGTCCAGCCAGGGCTCAGAACCTCAGCAAAGGTAAGGAAAATGAGGCCTCTGGTCACATGGCAGGGGGACATGGTGTTGGAGCCAAGAGCTGAACCATGGTCTAGCGATACCCTTCCTCATGCCCACTGACCCAAGAAGGAGGGCCTTTGAAAGCCAGAAATCCTGATTTATCTTAATCAGGGGAAATGACATTTCTCTGAAAGCTGGGATACCCAGAGACCAAAGTCAACGAGGAGGAAAACTAAGAAAAGTAGCTTTGGGAGTCTAATGGGGATCACTGAACTGCACCCTGTAAAAGGGTGAATTTTAGGGTATGTTAATTATATCACAGTATTTTTTTTTTTAATTCTAGCTGAGGGACAATCTACAAAATACCTGACCAGTACTCCTCAAAACTGCTGAAGTCATGAAAATCAAGGAAAGTCCGAGAAACTGTCACCCACACTCAAGACCAAGGAGATAAAACGATTAAATGGAACCTGGGATCCTGGATGAGGTCTGGGACAGAGACAGGCCATGAGGGGGAAGCTGAGGAAAGCTGAGGACGGTATGAATACTGGTAGTAACGTTTTTGGATTGCTCATTAAGTAACCAACGTAGCATTCTAACGTAGGATGTTAATAACTGGATATGAGGTGTATAGGATTCTCTGTTCTATCTTTGTAGTAATTCTGTAAATCTAAAATGGTTCTAAAATAAAAAGTTTTTCAAGAGAAAAACAAAGAATTCACAGAAGGAAAAATACATATACAGCAAGTCACCAACTCTCTCAGAATCTCAGTTTTAAATTTGTTTATAAAATTTGGCTTTTCCAAACAAGGTACAGGCATGTGAATTAAACATTTACCTCAAGTAGACACACGCCCTGGAGAGAACAATCATGGGAGGAGTAAAGGCTGCTTATACACAGGGAGACAGACAGCTCAGGTGGCAGGAGAGTATGGAGGGATGGACACTGGGAAGAGGTAACTATGGGGAGGAAGTGGGAGGGGAGCTATTGCATTGTGGTAAACTGTGGTCAATGACATGCAACAATGTATATGTGAACTGCTGTATGGAAAGTGAATTTGCTCTGTAAATCTTCACCCAAATCAAAAAAAAAAAAAAAATTGGCTTTTCTCCTTGGGATTATTATATGGGATCACCAATCTATGGATGTTAATGAATGTATAAAACATGTATCAAAAAAGAAAAAAAAAACCTTTGTAAACATCAAAAGAAGTGAAACAATTTTTTTTCCTTGAAAATAAAATTTATGATATTCATCAACACAGTGTAGCTAAACCAGCTACTCATGGCCATCAAGTCGATTCTGACTCATAGCAACCCTGTAGGACAGACTAGAACTACCCCATAGTGATTCCCAGGCTGTCATCTTTACAAGAGCAGATGGCCAGGTCTTTTCTCCTGCAAAGCCACTTGTGGGTTCAAACTGCTGACCTTTCGGTTAGCAGCCGAGCACTGAACCACTGTGCCACCAAGGTTCCCACCAGTTAACTAGATCTGAGAATATCCTCAAATGCCATTCTTGCCTCTGCAGTTTCCATTCAAAAGAAAAGAATTTTAATGCTTCTGAAGCTGGGCATGGGAGGCTTTTACCAAGGTGGCAGGCAGTCCTTCAATAAGCAGAAAGCAGCTTTCCTTAAACAAGCAGAAAGCAGCTTTCCTCTGGGAAACCTTCACTAGAGCTTGATTTTGTGTTGTTTCTCCAAGTTTTAATTAAACATAAAACATTTTCTGTGCCTTTTCAGGGTTTGACATCTCCCTACCTTTGCTGACATGATGCTCTTTACTTCCTCGTCTGCTGCAGTGTGTGTCCCCGCGAGGTCTGGGTTGCTGCTACTCATCACCCGGGCCTGTAGCAGCTTTGAGCTCACAGCAGCAGCAGCAGTGCGTCCATATGTGTGGTAGCGAGGATCAGGGACAGGAGTGGAGCCACCTGCACCTAACCAGGCAAAACATGGCAATAGACAGGGACCAGAGTCACTTACTTGGAAAGGGACTGGGTAGATGATGGCCTAGACAGGCCCTGAAGGTCTTATTATCAAATGCCTAGGGGAGTCAGGGAGGTGATGTTTCTGATGTGAGGCATTAGGGAGTGGTGAGGACTGTGGTGAACTGGAAACACATTCCGCATCCAAAGGCACCAAAAAACCCACTGCCATTGAGTTGATTCCAACTCATAGTCACCCCCATTGGGTTTCCAAGGCAGTAAATCTTTACAGAAGTAGATCTCCCTGTCTTCCTTCCACAGGTTTGAACCGCCAGCCTTCTGGTTAGCAGTCAAATGCCTTAGGCACTGTGCCACCACAGTCCTTTCATCCAAAGGCAGAAGCTATATTTTTACATAAGTAATATGCTCATTCTATTTTTTTTTTCCAACTATACCCATGGAAGTATTTTCATAAGCACACTTTACACACTGTTGTAAACAGGAAAAAAAATTAGCATAGCACGCTTATGACCCCAGGTATGCCAAGGCTTCCAGTTTTTCAAGAGAAGCTAGAAATGTGGGTATTTTTTATTTATTAATCTTTAAATGATGGCAACTTTATAATTCACACAGTAAGGTTTTCTGAGATTTGAAAACCCAAAGAATCATCTGAAATGTATGAGGATAAACATATTGTTGTTGTTGTTGTTACGTGCTGTCGAGTCATCTCTGACACATAGTGACCCCTCCTTGGGTTTCCAAGGTGGTATCTCTATGGAAATAGACTGCCCAACCTTCCTTCCGAGGAGTGACTGGTGGGTTTGAATTGCCAACTTTCTGGTTAGCAGTCAAGTGCCTTAGGCACTACACCACCAGAGATCATATAGTAATATTTTTACTTTTGAGTATTGACATGTCTTCGAGAGCAGTTATAGAAATCTGTAAGACATTACCAGTACTTAAAAAAGCCCAATGGAAATTACAGATTTACTTGAAATGAAGAAGCACAGACTAATAAAAATGCCAAGTTCTTTAGGCTAGAATTCTGTGAACTCAGTGATGTTACTTTTTGTGTCATTCTGACTAGAAGTTTTAGTTGATGGTGACTTATATAAATAGTAAAGAAGAGAGGGGAAACGGGTTATTAACTATTTCAAAGTTTAGCTTAAGGGAAATGACACTACTCACTGCCGTGGAGTTGGACCCGACTCATAGCCACCCTTTCTTGGATTTCTGAGGCAGTATCAGTATGAAGTAGATTGCCCAACCTTCCTTCCGAGGAGTGGCTGATGGGTTTGAACCAACAGCCTTCTGGTTAGCAGTCAAGTGCCTTAAGCACTAAGCCACCAGAGCTCCTAAGGGGAAAGGACAAAGGGATTGTTTTTTCACAATGAAAAGTGTAGCTATTAGTGCTATTATTTTCCTTATCATTATTATCCTAGAATTCTTGGTTTCAGTTGATACATCTCCATTTTTATAATGTTGTTGTTAGGTGCCATTGAATCAGTTCCGATTCATAGCAATCCTATGTGCAACAGAAACACTGCCCAGTCCCGTGCCATCCTCACAATCATTGCTATGTTTCAGCCCACTGTTGCAGACACTGTGTTAATTCATCTAGTCAAGGGTCTTTGTGGTGTAGTAAACTAACTGGTATGGCTTTTCTAGCCACAAGTCTTTGTAAACTCTGCAGTGGAATTTGCCCTGAGTAATTGAGTAGCTACTGATCATTAAAGTTATTCACCTGGAGTATTTCTGTTGAGAGTGGCACAAAGCAATGTTCTGGGAAGTTCACTCTCTCTCAGGTGTTTAGAATTCTAATATTCTAATATTGGTTAGTTTGGCTACTCTGCCAGGCTCAAAAGGAGGCCTCCTAGAAGCAGAAGTCTCTCTGACTGCTGGCTGAGAAAGACATGCTGCTGAGAGAAACACACTCCTGAGAAACATGTGCCGCTAAGAAAGAGACCGAGAAACATGCATTGCTGAGAGAGACACCGAGAGACACGCATTGCTGGGAGAGTGGCTGAGAGAGATGGCAGGCTGAGAGAGACTGAGTGTTTTTCCTGAACTTGAATCGTAACCTGGTGCTTCCCTAATAAACCTCATAATCTGTGTGTTCTGTGTGGCCACTGCAGTGAATTACCAAACCCGGCAGAAAGGTGGTGAGCGCTGTGGGAGGAACAGTTGGTGTCAGGGTTGGTGAAAGGGCTGGAGGTAGGCTGCATGTCTGGCCTTGCAGGAACAGGCCTTGGACTACTGATGGTGAGTCTGTCTTCCTCTTGTGGGGTTAGAGGAGGTCAGAAGATGTGATGCCCTGCCCTTTTGGCAGTTGGTGTCAGAAGCAGTGGTGGGATTCGTTGCAGTGGCTCCAGACTCATAGAAGCATGAGACTTTGTAAAAGAAAGAAGGACGGGGCCTGGGAAGTGAACTTTGAGTTCTTAGATGGCTACTTTGTTTGGTGTTACCTCTTAAAGGAGATAATTGATCCAGAGGCTAGGGCTTTTGGTTATACCCAGCCAAATGTCCAAGGCCATATGCATGGACAGTAATCAAGGTAAAGAAACAAGCCTGAAATGTCTTAAAAAGGATTGTAAGTTTTGGATTATGTGTTTACCTGAATGTACTAGGGTATTGAATGTCTCTTACCTATTCGTACATTAGATATGATTATGAGGTGTGGATAATAGAGTGTAAGTCCACCTTCAGCTGATACTTGATTGGATATGTTTAAAAGGGGAAATAGAATTTGCCTGGAAGAAACACAGGCTTTTGTTTTAAGCCCTGTTTGTAAAGAATACTAGGATCTTAGATAGAAAACCTGAGCCCCACCCAGTACTACTGAGGGAATGGAAGATTTGCATTTGAAGAAAAGACCTGAAAAGAAAAAAAAAAAAAAAAAAAAGACTGTTTGGCTCTTTGAATTTTGAGCAAGCATTTAGGCTTTGGGTGCATCAAGGCAGGAAAGTCATGGTCAATGAGAGAAACCCCTTCCAGGACTGAAAGTTAAAGGGAGCCAGTGAGCAGTAGGCTTGTATGTTGCTCGCTTGTGACCACCTGGGTCCACCTGAGTGGAAATGGGGGAAGTGCAGCAAAGAACAAAGGAGCTGAATTTGGTACTCTGACCTAGGCCATGGAGGCTAGGGATGAGAGGAAGGGCTGGCTGTTCTGAAATGCAAGGAATTGTGAGCCTGCGCATTGAAATAGTCCCTGAGGTCTGAGGGTGTGAGAAAAGGTTCTGGCTGGTCTAAAGTGAAGGGAGATTGTGACTCCCAAACTTGGCAGCTGGTACCCATGACCTAGCTGGGATGGCTAGGGCTGAGCTGACCAGAACCCGATCAAACAAAGAGGAAGGTGTTTGACACTGAGCTGGTGTTAAGTTGTTGCAATATGATGTCTTGCACTGGGCCAGACTTTGCTTGTTTATGGATCCAGATGCCTGAAGTTTCCAAGCAGAACAGAAGATTCTCCGGAGAGAAAGGACCATGCTTGCCTTCTCACAATACTGGTTTGATAGGGATGGGCAAATTAGAAATTGGCTGTCTAAAATGGGGGGAGATAAAGGCATGAAGTGGCTGGCTTACACACTTTCACGGGTGTGGTTATTCTTAAACTGATGGTGAAGGGGATGTTAATTTTTGATGCATAAAAAGGATAATGGCTAGAAAAGCCATGGGGTGGCCTACAGTGTAGTAAATTACCTGGTATGGCTTTTCTAGCCATAAGTCTTTGTAAACTCTGCAGTGGAATTTGCCCTGAGCAGTTAAGTGGCTCCTGATCATTAAAGTTATCCACCTGGGGTATTTCTGTTGAGAGTGGCACAAAGCAATGTTCTGGGAAGTTTGCTGTCTCTCAGGTGTTTAGAATTCTAAACACCATTCTGATGTTATGATTGGTTAGTTTGGCTACTCTGCCAGGCTCAAAAGGAGGCCTCCTAGAAGCAGAAGTCTCTCTGATTGCTGGCTGAGAAAGACATACTGCCGAGAGAAACGTGCTCCTGAGAAACATGTGCTGCTGAGAAAGAGACACCGAGAGACACGTATTGCTGGGCAAATGGCTGAGAGAGATGGCGGGATGAGAGAGACTGAGTGTTTTTCCTGAACTTGAATTGTGCTTCCCTAATAAACCCCATAATCTTTGAGTTCTGTGTGGCCGCTGCAGTGAATTACCAAACCCGGCAGAAAGGTGGTGAGTGCTGTGGGAGGAACAGTTGGTGTCAGGGTTGGTGAAAGGGCTGGAGGTAGGCAGCATGTCTGGCCTTGCAGGAATAGGCCTTGGGCTACTGATGGTGAATCTGTCTTCCTCTTGTGGGGTTAGAGGAGGTCAGAAGATGTGGCCTCCCTGCCCTTTTGGCAGTCTTCCTTTTTTTCATTGACCCTCTACTTTACCAAGCATAATGTCCTTCTCCAGGGACTGGTCCCTCCTTATAACAGTCCAAAGTACATAAGGCAAAGTCTCACCATCTGGCTGGGCATCTTCTAAGACAGATGTGTTCATTCTCCTGGCAATCCATGGAATATTCAATATTCTTTGCCAATGCCATAATTCAAAGGCATCAATTCTTCTTTAGTCTTCCATATTCATTGTCCAGCTTTTGCATGCATATGAGGCAACAAAAAATACCATGGCTTGGGTCAGGCATACCTTCAGTCTTCAGAGTGACACCCTTGCATTTTAATAATTTAAAGAAGTCTTCTGCAGAAAATTTGCTCAATGCAATATCTTTCACAATCTAAAAACTGCCATCAAGTTGATTTCAACGCACAGTGATCCTATACAACAGAATGCCTCAGAAACCCAAGGAGGGGTCGCTGTGAGTTAGATCTCACTTGACGGCAGTGAGTTCGGTTTTTGATTTTGTTATAGGGTTTCCAAGGCTGTAAATCTTTACAGAAGCAGACTGCCTCATCTTTCTTCCATGGAGTGGCTAGTGGGTTCAAACTGCCAACCTTTTGGTCAGCAGCCAAATGCCTTAACCACTGTACCACGAGAGCTCCTTCTTTTATAATAGGGATCCTCAAATGAACCATAAACTAACAACTGGGCAAAGACCAGTAAAGGACTCTCAAGTGGGAAAAGTAAATGCTTAAAGCATGAAAACAGGGGAAGAAGAAAGTGAGAGAGAATACAATCTAGAAAGCAGCTTTTACTTTCGGCATCTGTGTAAGTTTTGTGTTATTCTGAAAAATGAAATTTAACTTGAGGGATTTTTGTTTTATTTTGAAGTGTATGCAAAGGTGGGGAGTGGAGCACCCTTCCCTCCAGACTCTCTCCCCCAGCAACTCTACCTGACTTGGGCAAGTCCCTGTGCAGCTCCGGCAGGCGGAAGACATAGTGCACATAGGAAGCGAGCAGGCAGTTCCGCCCATGCTGGTCCTTGCTCAGGTCCTTACTGTTGTGGAGACTGTTGGCGATGGCCACCACAGACTCAAAGGCAAACTGGGAGAAGTTGGCTGAGGAACCAAGAGAAAAATGGTGGCCCCATCAAAAAACAAAAACAAAACAATGGCCGTCAAGTTGATTATGATGCATGGCTACCCCTTGGGTGTGAGAGTAAAACCATGTTCCATGGGGTTTCAGTGACTGATGTTTTTAACGTAGATTGCCAGGCTTTCTTCTTGAGTGCCTCTGAGTGGACTTGAACCTCCAACCTTTCTGTTAGCAGCCAAACATGTTAACTACTTGCACTCACCAGGGACTCCAGCCTACAACATAGGACATCTTACCTCTGGCATCACAAAGATGCATCCCAGGATGCAATGCCCACTGGCAGAAGAAGTAATACTCCTCTCCAGGGCTGAAACTCCCACATGTGTCTGAGCCCACATGGTCAGCCTCAGAGCCCCCACACGCATTCACACCATACATGCTACACAGTCAACCTCAGATCCCCCACACATACTCACATCATGCCCATGACAGAGCACCCCCTGCACACTCACACCACAAACCAGCCTCAGAATCAGAGCTGTCCACATGTACTCCATCATGCAGTCAGCCTCAGAGACCCCACATGCACTCACACCACACAGTCAGCATCAGACTTCCCCAACATACACTCATACCACATGGTCAGCCTCAGAGACCCCACATGCACTCACACTGTGCAATCAACCCTCAGAGTACCCCCACATACTCACACCATACAACCAGCCTCAGTGTCAGAGTGCCTCATATGCAGTCAGCCTCAGAGCCCCCATGTGTACTCACACCACGTGGTCAGCCTCAGAGCCCCCACATGCACTCACACCATGTAGCCAAACATCAGAGCACCCCCCCATACACTCATACCATACAACCAGCCTCATAGTGCCCCATGTGTACTCCATGACATGGTCAGCCTCAGAGCCCCACTCCTATACTCATATCACGTAACCACACACACTCACATGCACTCACACCACATGGTCAACCTCAGGGCTACCACATGCACTCATATCACACGCTTACAGCACATGGACAACCTCAGAGTCCCCACATGTACTCACATCACACAATCAGCCTTGGAGCCCCCCCCACACACACACACACACCCTCATATCCATGGAGACCTTAGATGGTACAGTTAACATGCTTGGCTGCTAACCAAAAGGTTGGAGGTTGGAGTCCACCCAGTATGTCTTGCAAGAAAGGCCTGGTGATTATACTATAAGACAAAAAGTAGATTAGTGTCTGCCAGGGCTGAGTAGGGATTAATAGACAGTGACTGCTAATGGGAATGGGCTTTCTTCTTTGTAGAAATGAAAATGTTCTGGAATTAGCTCCATTTTTTTGGAATTCCCTAGATATTTAAAATTTTAATGAACCATTAAAATAGAGTTCTTAAAATTATAGTATTTTTAAAATAAACTTTATTGAATGATTAGAGACAGTCATTCAAATTTCATTCTTAGCAACTTATGTATTTATTTTCCTTCTAAGATATTTTGATTTTCTTGACCAACAAGGAAATACAATATTTTATATTGTGATGGTTGTACAATCTTGTGAGTTTACTAGAACCCACTTAACTGTACACATTAAAATACTGAATTTTATGGCACATGAATTACATCTCAGTGAAAAAAAAGTGGGAGAATCACACTGAACTTCAATTAAGAGAGCTGTTTTCTCTCCATTGAACATGGTTTGTCGCACCCTTTAAAAATGTTCTAATTCTTTGTTGCTCAAGAAAACAACAATCTTTTAGAGGTAAAATAAATCTATAAGTTACCAGGAATGGAATTTGAAAGACTGCCTCTAATCATTCAATAAAGTTTATTTTAAAAAATACTGTCATCTTACCACCAGCTGCTGTTGGGTTGACTCTGACTCCTGGTGACCCCATGTCAGAGTAGAACAGCTTTCCACATGGTTTTCAGTGACTCATCTTTCACAAGTAGATGGCCAGGCCTTTCTTCCAAGGTGTCCCTGGATAAACTTGAACCTCTAACCTTGTGGTCAGCAGCTGAGCGCATGAATCATTTGCACCACCGAGGGACTCCATTATAATCTTAAGAACTCTACTTTAATGCTTGGTTCTTTGTTCACTCATTCATTCCTTTGTTCATTCATTATTTTTTAATACCCAGGGAGTCATAAAACAACAGAGCTGGCCCTGGTGCCCCTGGAACCCACTTCACTAGTGGAAAGGATGACAGCATTGTCCTGGCTCCCTGGGTTGCTGGGAAATCCTGCTTAGGAGACAAAGCAAGGCTTCCCTCCAGCCAAAGCCCGGGCTGTGGTGCCCACCTGTCTGGCCGGCGATGACCATGGACTGCACAGACAGCTGGAAGAGCTTGTCGAGCACCAGGTGCAGGAAGAGCACCAGAGGCTCCAGGCGGGAGGAATTGAGGCAGATGATGCTGAGCTTCAGCTCGTGCTCCAGCGCACCCTCACTGATCTTCTGGTCCAGCACGCGGAGCGGGAAGGTCACCTGGCTCTCCAGGGAGTGGCAGAGGGTGAAGAACTTCTCCAGGTGGTTGTCCTAGGGAGGCAGAGGCAGACGTGGGTCCCGTCCCATCTATGTACCCCAGTGATTCACAAGCAGACTCACACAGCTCTTTAGAGGCAGAACTTCTTAACCAGCACTTCTGCCCAGAAGTTCTAAGACAAGACCCAGGTCATGACCCATGTTGTGCACAGACTATGACCTCTCCACAACTGTGGACTGAAGACAGAAGCATTCGGCTCTGACCTGATCTTCAAGCAGAGGCCAGAACAGCAGATAAACACACTGTCCAGAAGGGGGTCAAGAACTGCCATAGGATGTCACTGAACTGTATGTGTAGAAAGTGATGACTGGCTGCATGCATGGGTTTATACAGTTTCACCAAAAATACAGTTAATATTTAAAAGCAAGCATACAAAAAACTGCCATATGACCTAGCAATCCCAGCCTTAAGGAGATAACCAAAGACTTGAATGCAGGGATGGAAACTGACACTTGTACATCAATGTTCATTGCAGGACTATGCACAACAGCCAAAAGGTGGTGACAACAGAAGTGTCCATCAACAGAGGAACGGATAAACACAACGTAGAAGGGAATATTACTCAGCCATAAAGAGAACTGAAGTTCTGATGCATGCTACAGCATGGATGAGTCTCGACAACATGATGCTGAGTGAAATAATCAATCACAAAAAGATAAAATATTGTGATTCCATCTCTATGAAATATCTAGAACGTGGCAAATGCATAATGACAAATGTTTATTAGTGGTTACTAGGGGTGGGAAGGAGGGGCAAAGGGGGCTCACTGCCCAGGGGGCGCTGAGCTTCGGTGGAGGGTAATGGAAAAATCTGGAAATGAACTGGGGTGACAGTCACACAACATGGTGGATGAATGTAATTATTATCACTGAATTGTACATGTAAAAAATGTTGAGGTATACACATTTTTACCACAGTAAAAAAATAAAATAAAGGGGAAAGTCTAAGCAGATGCAAAACTCAGTGGCAGGAAAAGGAGGGAATGTGGAACTAAAATAAAGGAAAAAGGCTGGTAAATGGCACAATTATAAAGGACAAGGAGGCAGCAGCAGCAGCAAATTTTTTAGATGTCATCTTCCCACAAAATACCTCAACCCACAGTGTAACCACTGTCTCTGTTCACTCAGGGGCTCGACATCTTTGTCAGGTCTTTCTATTTAAGCAACAAATGAAAGCTGACCAAGCTTGTAAGTCCCCACTAAGAACTAAAGGTTCTTTTTGTTTTTCTAAATCCATGTACAAGGATTTTCATCAGCCTTTCTTAGCCTGTCCGTGGAAGTTCACCCTGCTGCCTCCCCCATCTTCATTACCAGCTTTCTGGGCCTGATTAGAAGTTAACCCTGAACTTCATTACCTGAGTATGCACAGAGGAAACAGCTTGTACTTCAATATTAAACACTCCCTTATGTCCTTCAGCCCACTTAATGGGAGGATTCTGTAAAGGCACTTTCTGTGTTAAAGAAAAACAAACAACAAGAAAAAGATTAGTCATTCAATCTCCTTTTCCGACTACTAATAAGCAGAGTGAAGCCATGTGGCTGTAAATGTCCAGGCTACACAGATATAAACCAATCAGTCAGCTTTGACTCCTAAGGACCCCATGTGGGTCGGACAGGACTATGCTCCACAGGGTTTTCATCAGCTGATCTTTCAGAAGCAGATCTCCAGGGCTTTTCTTTTGAGGTGCCTGTGGGTGGCCTTGAACCTCTGACCTCTGGGTCAGCAGCTGAGCATGCTCATTGTTCATACCACCCAGGAATGCATTAGAAACACAAGCCCTCAGCTCCCACCTAAAACACAGACCTTGGAGTCAGGAGCTCTGGGTTCAAGTTCAATTCTGCACTGAACTAGTTCTTTTTACTTTGGCAAGTCAATTAAAATGTTCCAGTGCATGATGATCCCATGGACAAGAAGATGAAATACTGCCTGGTTCTGCACTATCCCCATGATTGGCTGCAGATTTAACCATTGCTAACCACAGGGTTTTTATTGGCTAATTTTTGGAAGTAGATCACCAGGCCTTTCTTCCTAGTCCATCTTACTCTGGAAGCTCCGTAGAAACCTCTTCAGCCTCCTGGCAACACCCAAGCCTCCAATAATAGGTGGTGACTGCACATGAAGTGAACTGAATGACCAGGCCCCCTGCATGGAAGGCAAGCATTCTACCACTGACCCACCACTGCCCACGTAGAGACCATTTATTGCTTTCAATTCCCATCAGAACTGTCTTCCTCCAGAGCCACATGCAGTGCTGAGTGAGCGGGGCCTTAGCTGATGAGGCCATACCACATGAGTGGGGGTTTTGTGTCCATTTTCCTTTTAACCAAGACAACCAGACTGTACCTCTAAGAGTCAGTGTGTGCATGCAGCAGGGACCCTGAGAACCACCTCAGGCAAAGAAAGTGACAACCTGGGGGCCACTGGCTGGATCCATCCCATAGAGTGTTGGAAACTTTTTTGAATTTGTTCCCAATATTTACAAGGCAGGAAGTTTCATATAAAAAATGGCATCCCAGCCTGGCACCAATCTGCAGAGTGGAGAAGCAGCTGTGGCCTCTGAAGGAGCAGATTGTCTCCAGTGGGAAAAAAGTCCATCAGGACTGCACTCAGGTTACTTGCCTGGCTCCTGGGGACACCTGAGTTTTCATGATCTAATGTGGTGTCATACACTAGATATATAATGTGAGCCATTTATGCAAGCTAAAATTTTCTAGTGGCCACATTAGAAAAAGTGAAAAGGAACAGGTGAGAATAAGAGCTCAGGTGGTGCAATTATGAGAGAATAGAAGGGCTGTGTATGCACAGAGATACAGCTCAGGGGGCAGGAGTACATGGGAGGGAAGGACACAGGGAAGAGTTAACTATGGGGAGGAAGTGGGAAGAGAGCTGTTGCATTGTGAGAAATTGCAGTCAATGTCATAAGACAGTGTATGTGAACTGCTGTATGGAAAATGAATTTGCTCTGTAAACTTTCACCAAATCACAATAAAAATTTATTAAAAAAAAAAAAAAAAAGAAACTCAGTCATGGTCACACAGTTACTGAGTGGCATTAAGAAAGTAACTGAGTGTTCTAGGAAATGAGAATGAGGGCATTGGTGGGTCAGTTATAGAATTCCTATCTTCCATGTGGGTTGAATTCACAGCCAGTGCATCTCATTGCAGCTACCACTTGTCTATCCATGGAGTCTTGTGTTACTATGATTCTGAACAGGTTTCAGCAGAGCTTCCAGACTATTACAGACTAGGAAGAAAGGGCTGGCAATCTGTTTCCAAAAATCAGCCAATGAAAACCCATGGATCACAACAGAACATTGTCTGATGTAATACTGGAAAATGAGATCCAGGTGGAAGGCACTCAAAATACACAGTGGCTGCAACAATGGAACTGAGCACACCAACGATCATGAAGACGGCTCGGGACCAGGAAACGTTTCATTCTGTTGTCACCATGAGTCAGAGCCCACTCAACGGCAACTAACAACAAATGAATGGGGCATCACAACCAGGTATTTCTCCTGTCCTATTATATTACTGCCTCGGAAACCCAAGGAGGGGTCGCTATGAGTCAGGGCCGACTCGATGGCAAATAACAACAACAACAACAACATTACACCAACAAAGGAGCTCTGGTGGCATAGTGGATATGGCTGCTAAGCAGCAGGTCAGTGGTTCAAGCCCACCAGCTGCTCCACAGAAGGAAGATAGGGCAATCTACTTCCATAAAGATTTACAGCCTCAGAAACCCACTGGGGGTCGCTATGAGTTGGAGTCAACTTGATGGAAGTGAGTTTGTTTTTTTGGTTTATCAGACCAATGAGCATGTCCTGTGTGGTGCAAATGGTTTGCACTTGACTAGTAACCTAAAGGTTGGTGGTTGGAACCCACACAGCAACAATCAGCAGACAGGCCTGGCAATCCGTTTCTGAAAAATCAGTCACTGGAAACCTTCTGGAGCAATTATACTCTGTAACACTTGGGGTCCCTGTGAACTGGAAGCAACTCAACAGCAACGGGTTTGGTTTGATTTTTATCAGTCCACTGTGTTTTCAGAAAACACTGTTTGCTGCCTGATACCCAAAAACCCACTACCCTCAAGTGGATCCCAAATCACAGCAACCTGAAAGAACAGAGTAGAACTGCCCCATAGCAGTTAAAAGGCTGTCAGTCTTTACAGAAGGAAAGCCCAAACCAAACCCACCGCCAACAATTTCAACTCACAGCGCCCCTAGATGACAGAGTAGAACTGCTCCCTAAGGTTTCCAAGATGGAAATCTTTACAGAAGCAGACTGCCTCAACTTTCTCCTGCAGAGTGCCTGGTGGGTTTGAACTGCTGACCTTTTGGTTAGCAGATGAATGCTTTAACCACTGCTCCACCAGAGCTGAGAGATAGCTACTGCAAAAACAAGATGAACCTCCTGTGTCATGCTTAAGGTAAGGATGCACAGTCTGGTAAGGTGGTCAAGACTGTGGCTGTTCAGGGAACAGTGGATGGCTAGCTTGCTGGTTACCTCGGCAGAATGCATGGAGTAATTGGGAGGTAGCTTCTCCAAGGCAACTGGGAGACAGTAGGATCCCGTCTGAAGACGCTCATTTAAGAGAATCGGCAGCCACTAAGAGAAGATGCAAAGAAGAAAGCAGCGTTATGACAGCATACACCTCCAGCAACTAGCTCACAGTGATCAACTGCAAGTAAACGGTGAGTAGCTATTGACCAGGACTCTTTGGGGCCGACATTCCCGTCAGGTTCTCTGCATTCTAATTTCCCCCACACTCCTGAGTGGGAGCTTGCAGAGCGAAAGCAGCACATTTTTCATGAGGGTCAATGTTTGTGTGTGTCTGAACACCAGTAACATTTATTCTTCCTTTCCTATATTTTGAAAGAAATAACTTTTGTTTTCCCCATTGGGGACGAAAGTTGGGTTGATAGATAAAGTATGCATATTCAACTTGGAAAGGATGGACCTTGTGCACTTTTGCTGTAAATGAGTATTCTTTCAACAGCCATCATATACTAGCTTGCCATTCCTGATGCCATTCATTTGCCAAGTCAAGCCTTACCTGCTCTTTGTGATAATGTGATTTAGCACAGACTACTTCTGATAGGAAGAAAGCAAGGGGAGAGAATGTGGTTGTTTAACTCTGCAGGGGGCTGGAGTGCCAACAACCACAGGGTGGGTGGTCAAGGAAAACTCACAGAATAGCCCAGAAGGCTTTCCACCGAAGTGCCCTGCTTCTGCTGACAGCTGATGTGGTAGAAGGTGAAGAGGAGATGGTGATGTGCTGTGAGCTT
The DNA here is from genome assembly GCF_000298275.1 of Orycteropus afer afer. Lineage (NCBI taxonomy): Eukaryota > Metazoa > Chordata > Mammalia > Tubulidentata > Orycteropodidae > Orycteropus > Orycteropus afer. Next base: position 1,199,802 of record NW_006922224.1, on the reverse strand, counting down.
CGCCGGAAGCTTAATTTTCACTTCTTCATAAAAGTCAGGAGACCTGTTTCAAAAGCACATTGGACGCAATCACTTTCAGTGGAACAAGGACTTCCCTGGCTGCAACCTGTGACACCAGCACCCTCTGCGCTCAGGGTTCGCCTGCCTGATGTTTTGGCTATTCGTTTTCCATCATTCGGCTCCTAGGCTGGAAGCCCTTGAGGGCAAGCTTACAGTACTGGATATGCTCCACTTACAGAGAATGCAAGGCAAGTCTTGAACAGAAAAACAGCCCGGACATTGTGGAAAACCCAACAACTTCATTTGAAAATGGACTGAGGTCCAGACTCCTGCCGTAACCTCCTCTCCGTCTCTACCCTGAGCATGTGCACATTCATCAAACAATTTCCTTGTTTTTGTATTTTAAAATTTTTATTTTATTTTTTTAACTTTACATTGTGATTTGGGTGAACGTTTACAGAGCAAATTGCTTTCCCTTTTACAATTCATACACATTTTGTTTCATGACCTTGATTGCAGTCCCCACGATGTAACAGCTCTTTTCCCACTTCCTCTTTTTAAATTTTTCATGTGATGAAATATAGATACCAAAACATTTGCTATTTCAGCCATTTTTATGTGCACAATTCAGTAACATTCACATGTTGTGCAACCATCACCGTGCTCTGTCTCCTGGTTATTTTGTCACCTTTCACAGAAGCTCAGGAGTCCCTGGGCGGTGCACATGGTTGATGCGCTCGGCTGATCACCAAAAGGTTGGGGGTTCAAGTCTACATAGAGGTACTCCAGAAGAAAGCCCAGGCAGTCTATTTCCAAAGAATCAGCCACTGAAAACCTGACGGAGACAATCCTACTCTGACACACAGGGTCACCAAGAGTCGGAGTCAACTCCACGGCACCTGGTGACAAAAACTCTGTACCCTTTAAGCAATACCTGCACATTCCCCCTCTCTCATCCTGGTGGCCACTAGGAAACTTTGTCTCTCAGGATGTGCCTATTCTAGATATCTCACATGAGAGGGATTACACAATATTAGTGCTGCTGTGAAAGGATTTTGAAAAAAATTAATGAGTGATGCAGGGAGGAAAAGCATGTGAATTTACAAATGCACCTCACTTTATTGTTCTTTACTTTATTGTGCTCTGCAGATACTGTGTTTTTTACAAACTGAAGGTTTGTGCCATTTTCCCAACAGTCTTTGCTCATTTTGTGTCTCTGTTATATTCTGGTCATTCTCACAGTACTTCAAACTTTTTCCTTATGCTATGCACACTCAATAGACTATAGTAAAGCATCAACAGAACTTTTATATGCACTAAAACCAAACTCACTGCCATCGAGTTGATTTGACTCATAGCGACCCCTCTTTGGGTTTCAGAGGTGGTATCTCTACGGTAGTAGATTGCCCAACCCTCCGTCCAAGTTGTGACTGGTGGATTTGAACCACCAGCCTTCTGGTTAGCAGTCAAATGCCTTAGGCACTATGCCACCAGAGCTAGGAAGTCAAAAAAACACAGGTGACTGGCTTTATTGCAATATTCACTTTATTTCAGTGGTCTGGAACCAAACCCTCAATATCTCTGAGGTCTGCCTGTACTGAATTACTAAGTACCAGAGACTCTACTCAGGGTTGGATGTACATTCCTCATTTAGCCCTAATCCTAAGCCTGGAAAGTAGGTTGAGAGAAAAACTTAGATGGGCCAAGGTTATCAGGCCAGGATGAAACCCAAACTCATCTAGAAGATGAAGAGACAGTGCGAGGAGAGCTAGGTTCTGTTCCTGGCCCCCTCCAGTATCTCAAAGTGAGGGAGGAATGTTATTTACTTATTGAACACCTTTAACTTCTCTGCATCATACTAGAAGGTTCTAACTAACCTAACTCACTGCCATCGACTTGGATCAAAGTCACAGCGACACCTCCTTGGGTTTCTGAGGTGGTATCACTATGGAAGTAGATTGCCCAACCTTCCTTCTGAGGAGTGGCTGGTGGGTTTGAACTGCCAGTCTTCTGGTTAGCAGTCAAATGCCTTAGGCACTATGCCACCAGAGCTCCCAGAAGGTTCTAGAAAAGTCAAAATAATATTAGGTTCTTAAAGATTTGTTCTCCTCTAAATCTCAGTTACATTGTGCATCTGCAATACAGAATCATGGAACTAGCACAGATTTCCTCTCTCCCTTAGCCCTGAAATGATAATATCTGTTGGGAGCAACTGCCCAGAGAATTCAGAAAAGGCAGGAGATAATGAAATAACCTTGGCACACATTTAGAGCTCTAAAATGTACTTACTTATTATGGTACGTGATGGCTGTGTACACTTCCTGCAAAAATTCAGGCCCATTGGACTTTCCAAAGATGACCTGTCACCAAAAAGTAAGGACCGAATTAACAGTTACATTTGGGTCTGTCAAATCCTCTGGCATCAGCCCAACTATGATGTTCTGGTCTCAGAGAGTTGTAATTTGTACTTGTAAATCAAAGAGTGCTGGGTTTTGCAACTGGCCCAACCACACCGGTGCAGAAGAAACGGCTATGAAGGGCAACCTGAGACACCAAAGACCTAAAATAGTGACCAAGGGCCCTCTCTTCTTCCTAGTCTGTCTCAGTCTATAAACTGGGCTGTTACCTATGCACCAGGTGCATTTCGCTGGGTTTTAAACACCAGGGGCTCATCCTCAAAACTCACGTCTACATGTCACCACAGTAGGACAAACCAACAGACAAGTTTGTCCTGCTGTTGGAGACCTCCAAACAGTGTTTCTTTGCTATTCATAAGGTTTTCCCTGGCCAATTCTTTCAGAAGTTTATAGACTGAGACAGACTAGGAAGAAGGAAGAGGCCGTCCACTTCTGAAAGAATTGGCCAGGGAAAACCTTATGAATAGCAAAAAAACACTGTTTGGTACATTACTGCACAACTTTAGGAATAGTCCGTTTAGGCTAAAAGGCTCGCAAAATAGGACTGGGAAAGAGCTGCAACATCTGAGTAAACCCAGCCTTAC
>NW_006922224.1:1155381-1193816 GCF_000298275.1 Orycteropus afer afer | reverse complement strand
GGGATCGGGCAGTGTTTCGTTCTGCTGTGCATGGGGTCGCTATGAGTCGGAAATGACTCGACGGCACTTAACAACAACAACAACAAGGGCCCTCTCTACTCTGTCTCATCACCCACAGGTCAACACTACAGGCAAAGCCACAAACTTCTGCCCTCAATGATAGGTGCTGGTCCACATTCTTCTCCCTCTAAACACATGGACCTGGTTGCTTGGGGAGAAACTGGTGCTCACATGTTTGTGACCCTTAGAAAAAGCTCTTTGGGGCTGATGCACCTCTAAAGGCACACGATATGACAAAAGAGCTCACCTTTGGGCCAAGAACTAAAGAACTTTTTCCTCCAAAGTTCTGCCAGGTGGTACAAATGGTTTGTAGTCAAATACTAAACAGTAATGGTGTGAAAGGCCTGGTGATCTGTGTCCATCAATATCACAGTCAGGAAAACCCTGTGGAGCTCAGCTGTACTCTGGAGCACACAGGCCACCATGAGTTGGAATTGACTTGATGGCAACGGGTTTGGTTTGGGTATTCCCTAAGCTGAAGCAATCCCCATGCTGGGTGAGTGGAGGACAGGCTGGGGTAGGGCCCCTCTTCCCTGCTGGGTAGATACCTAGGAGCAGTTCAGGATTGCACAACTACACCTGGAAGCCCAGGTGATGACCTGCGGGAGTCGGGAGCAGAGAGAACCAGGACTCCTCTTGCAGCCACTCATTTCTTCCCCACGACCATTGCAAGAGGACCCCTTGCATTGAGAAGGTAGGTGAGATATTGTTTTTAGCTGCAGCTGGGGTGGCCCCTGACTCATGACGACCCCTGTGTGTCAGGAGAACTGTGCTCCTTGGGTTTTCTTGGCTGCAATATTTACAGGAACAGACTGCCAGGCCTTTCTTCTGTAGAGCCGCTGTGTAGGTTTGAACTGCCAACCTTTGGGTTAGCAGGAGATTGCAAACCACTGGTGCCACCCAGGCTCCTATGGTGGGACATTAGGAAGATGGTAAAAATCAGGGGGAAAAATGTAAATATTGAAGAATGAAAGCACTGGGAACAAACCATCTCAGGAGAAAGGTGTATGAGCTGAATCCCATGAGAGTGGGAAATGGTGATAGCTCACCACCATCTTATTTAGTGGAAGATGGTTAAAAAGGACAAATTCTGGCATTGTTGGTACCTTAGAGAATATTACATTGCTATGTATTTATTATTTAAGAAGCCCCAGAGCTCTGGTGGCATTGTACCTAAGGCACTTGACTGCTAACCAGAAGGCTGGTGGTTCAAACCCACCAGCCACTCCTCAGAAGGAAGGTTGGGCAATCTACTTCCATAGTGATACTGCCTCGGAAACCCAAGGAGGCGTCGCTATGAGTCAGGTCTGACTCAGCGGCACATAACAACAACAACAATGGTTCAGTAGTTAAGCACTCAGTTGCTAATTGAAAGCCCAGTAGTTCAAACCCAACCAGCCTTCTCTGTGGAAGAAGATGTGGCAGTCTGTTTCTGTAAGGACTTACTGCCTTGGAAACCATATGGAGAAGTTCTACCCTGTCCTACAGTGTCACTATGAGCTGAAATTGATTCAACAGCTATGGGTGGCAGTAATTTCTTGTTGAACCTGTATTTTGCCTCAGGATGAAGATCTATTCCTCAAAGGTATTGAGGTGGTGGTGCTATTATCACCAGACAGGGCTTTCTTCTTATTTGGGGGTGGGTGGGGCTGGGTAGGTGTGTCCTGCAGCACATATCCAGAAGTCCATTCAACAGGACTGACACATTAAGCCCTTCTCTCTGCTTCTTAAGCTCTTGGGGGCATGGGATTCTAGGCTGGCGGCAGGGAAAGATTCCACAGTCTATGTCAGCCCTCTACAATGATCCGCATTCCCAGAGTTTCACAACCCACCCTGGAGTAAGTTAGGAAAGAGACTTTCAATGCGGACCACCTCTGTTTCCTCATCAGTATCCCGGGGACAGCGGTGGACTAGCTGCAGCGCTCCTTGTAGAATAGAACAGAGCTAGAATACACACTCTGTGTATTGATGTGAGGCCCTGGGTGGTGCAAACATGCTCAGCTGCTGACCAAGAGACTGGAGGTTCAAATCCACCCAGAGGCGCCTCAGAAGAAAGGCCTGGTGATCCACTTCCAGGATAATCAGCCACTGAAAACCCTGTGAGCACAGTCCTGCTCTGACATGTGTGGGGTGGCCACAAATTGGGGTTGACACGACAGCAAGTGGAACAAAGTACACTGATGAGGACTAGCTGTGGGCCGTGTGAGTTCACCAGGCAGTTCAGCCCATCCCGGTTTGAGGAAATGCTTATTTCCCTCTTTACCGGCATTGCGTGGCTAGCATCCTCTCCGCACATAAACTGGATCTTGATTGTGATGTTCCGGGCAGATGCCAGCTTGTTGGTAAAGTTCAGCCTCTGTGGGTAGACATACAGGAGGTTTCTGGAAAGGAAAAGATAAAGAACCAGTGAGCAAGGTCAAGGGTTTATTTTAGCCACGTTCTTTGCTGAATGCTGAGGTCTACACTCCTGGGGGGAGGTGTTTAGAAGGAGTTTTTCCTTTAGAAAGTGAATTATCTGGAGGAGTGAGTAGGCGATTGCTGATTCTTCATCTTCAGCTTGCAGCCCCTGATGTTGACTGGCAAGGCCCTCTTCTGTGCTCTGGTGTAGCTGACAAAGGCCTCGGGTTTGCAATGTGGGAATTGGCCTAGAGAAAAGTGCAGCCCTGAGACACGAAGAAGGCAGAAAGGGTTCAGCTCATTTTCAACTAAATTCATGGCCACAGGGGATGTGCTAATTCCACCCCCTCTCGTTCTCTGTCTTCTTCTCTAATCCATTCTAACGGAGCAGTTTCAATTGTCCACTGGCAAAGCTTTCTGTACTGGCTTAGCTTAATTTTCTTATCTTAGATGAGAGTTGACAACTCTAAGTCCCACTGAGCTACAGTAATAACAACGATGCCAACAAAACAAAACCAATATGAATAATGCATCCATTTACTAAACAACTACAAGCTAGGTACTGGGCTGAGCATAATTTTGCTTGTTTTTCTTTCTATTTGCATTATTACTAGTACCTTCTATCAGAAAGGGGACCTGGTGGCACAGTGGCTAAGTGTAGCTGCTAACCAAAAGGTTGGCAGTTCAAAACCACCATCACTCTGTGGGAGAAAGAAGTGGCAGCCTGCTTCCATAAACATGACAGTCTTGGAAGCCTTATGTGGTAGTTCTACCCTGTCCTCTAGGGCACTGTGAGTCTGGATCAACTCAACGGCAGTAGGTTTGGGTTGGCTTTGGTTCCATAAAGATTGACAGCCTTGGAAACCCTATGGGGCAGTTCTACCCTGTCCATAGGGTTGCTGTGAATTGGAATCAACTCAATGGCAATGAGTCCCTTAGCATGGAAACTCCATGAGAGCAAGGATTTTTGTCTGTTTTATTTACTAGTATGTCCCTGCAACTAGAATACTGACTCATAAAACTAAAAAAAACCAAACCCACTGCAGTCAAGCCAAATCCGACTCATAGTGATCTCCATTGGGTTTCCGAGGAGGTAAATCTTTATGGAAGTGGACTGCCTGGTCTTGCTTCCACAGAATGGCTGGTGGGTTTGAACCACCAACCTTCTGGTTAGCAGTCAGATGCCTTAGGCACTGTGCTACCAGAGCTCCTTGACTGACACATGTTGTTGTTGTTGTTGTTATTTGCCGTCGAGTCAGCCCCGACTCATAGCGACCCCTCCTTGGGTTTCCGAGGCAGTATCACTACGGAAGTAGGATTGCACAAGCTTCCTTCCGAGGAGTGGCTGGTGGGTTTGAACCGCCAGCCTTCTGGTTAGCAGTCAAGTGCCTTAGCCACTATGCTACCAGAGCTCCCTGACTGACACATTGTTGTTGTTGTTGTTATGTGCCGTCGAGTCAGCCCCGACTCATAGCGACCCCTCCTTGGGTTTCCGAGGCAGTATCACTACGGAAGTAGGATTGCCCAACCTTCCTTCCAAGGAGTGGCTGATGGGTTTGAACCGCCAGCCTTCTGGTTAGCAGTCAAGTGCTTTAGCCACTATGCCACATAGCAGGTGCTAAATCAATATTTGTTGAATAAAGGAATAAATGCATCTGTTTTGATGAGGCGTATTCCTGACATAAAGAATTCAGTAACCATATTAGCAGGACACTCCCCCTGAGCCAAGCAATGTTCCAAACACTTCGTATGTACTAATTCATTCAATTCTTATCATGATCCTGCCAGCTTGGCACTATATCATCATCATCATCATTCCCACTTTGCAAATGAGGGGAAAATAACCCACTACCGTCAAGTAGATTCTGACTCACAGTGGCCCTATAGGACGGAGTAGAATTGCACCATAGAGTTTCCAAGGCTGTAAATCATTACAGAAGCAGACTGACAAATCTTTCTCCCATGGATCAGCTGGTGGGTTTGAACCACTCATCTTTACAGTAGGCAAGCAAGCAAGCACTTACCCAGAGATATAGAGATGTTAAATAACTTGCCCCAGATCATGCAGTTAAGAAAGGGCAGAGTCAGGAACTGCAGCGGGTGGCCTGGCTCCAGAGCCACCCCCTTCACCACCATGCTGTGTCCCCTGGCTGGGGCTGCTGTGAAAATGACAAGAGTGCCTTTCCACACTGGGTTATTCTTTGTGTGTGGCAAAATATTTGTCCTTTTGTATCTGATATATTTCACTCTGTGTCACATTTGCAAGGTTTATCCACATCATGTACGTATCAGGACCTCATTCTCTTTATGAAGTTTTATGAGTAACATTCCATTGTCTGGATACACCACATCCTGTTTATCCATTCATCTGTTGATGGACAGTTAAGTTGCTTCCACCTTTGATCCTGCCGTCTTGTGCTTGTGTGTTGGGTAGGGAATGGTTTTTTTGGACCAGGGTTTGCATAATCCATAGATTAACCCCATTGTTCTTGCTCCCACAATACAGCAGTGACAACACTAATAACTATGACCCTGGATGAGACAGAAAGAACAGCTGACTAGACCTGCTTCTGAGGAGACACAGTGCAGACTGCCCACGTAAATTATTGAATGCTGATGTACAAAGAGAGGGGGACCAGGATCGACGGTTTGAGCCTAGCAGCCACTCCATGGGAGAAAGATGAGGAAGTCTGCTTCTGTAAAGATTACAGCCTTGGAAACCCTGTGGGGCAGCCCTACTCTGTCCTCTAGGGGCACTATGAGTCAGAATGGACTCCATGGCAGTGGGTTTCAGGTCACAAAGAGAAAGTGCCAGGAAGGGCCCATTGGAGTGTCCTTGTAAACACCAGGGATGGGGGTTCATCCTCACAATCCCTCTTCCACTCCGGTAGGGGATATGAGATGATAGCAGACCATTTAGAACTGGGAGTAATCCTCAGAGCTAAGCAGGAACTACACCAGGGCATCCGGTACTGGGAACCAGGCCTTATATCATATTCCACAATCCAACTTTACTTTCAAAGTTTCACATTTTTATTTTGTCATCTACCCAGTAGCATCTTGGAAGAAAGGCCTGGTGATCTACTTCGGGGAAAAAACAGCCATTAAAACCCCTATGGAGCACAGTTCTACCCTGACACACGTGAGGTCACCATGAGGTGGAATTGGCTTGATGGTTGGTTAGTGTATTTCACAGACAGTATTCATCATCATTAAAAGCAAAGATACTTATTTCACTGAGTGTCGCACAGCCTCATGTAGGCTCCGTCAGGTATCAAGCTAAGGCTGGTTCCAGTCCAGGTCACAAGCTAAGGCCTCACCACAAGCCAGCATTCCCAGTGGGTTCCACAGAACCCCAGTGTTTTGTAAAACATTACCACGTGTGTAGAGAAGGTGTGGTGGCAGTCCCACACTGCTGGGAAAGACCAGGCTGAACCAAGATAAACAGGCGAGTGTGCTGTGAACCTCTTATGACGCTGCTCCTTTCCCCACATGTTCTGACCTCACACCTCACAGTATTTATTTATTGTTTCATGGTGAGTTTCACAAGCTTAATATTCTGAGCAATCAGTTACAGAGCTTTGTAATAAACCTTTCTGACTTCAGGAAATTCTACACCAAGACAGGAAAAGGAAAGCACAAGGTTTCTCTGGTAAAGTGTTGTGCACACTAATGAATGGTCTCAGACACTCAGGGAGAGAAAATCATCCTCAGAATTATCAACAACTCAGGAGTCATATTCTTTGTGTCCAAGTTCAAAGGCCACGGAGGCTAGTCAAATAGCATTGCTGTGTCTCACTTTCCCCCAGTCTCTCGAGGCTCAGAGAGCTTCAAACACGTGACTCACTGCTTGTACTGGGTGGCTTGTGTGTTGCTGAGATGCTGGCAGCTAAGCCACCGGTATTTTAAATACCAGCACAGTCACTCCTGATGGACAGGCTTCAGTGGAGCTTCCATCCCAAGACTAGGAAGAAAGACCTGGTGATCTATTTCTGAAAATTAGCCAATAAAACTCTACAGATCACAACAGAAGACAGTGCTGGAAGATGAGCACCTAGGTTGGAAGGCACTCAAGAAGCACAGTGGCCGTAAGAACGGATTTGAGCAGACAATGATGGTGAAGATGGCACAGGTCCAGGCAACACTTCCTTTTATCATACATGCAATGTCATGAGTCGGAACTGACTCAACAATAATGAACAACAATGATTATGACTGTGATCTCCACACAGTTAGCAAGCCAAGATAACAAATCTCAGCCTACATTGCCCTGTCTCATCTGTCATTTCACTACAGGATCCCTGAGATGCTGTCCTAATTGATCTCCTAACTTCTACACTGGCCCCTGGACAATCTATTCATCTGTGTGTCCCCAGGGTTTTCAAAACTGAAAACAGGTATGTCAGGTTCCCGCAAGGGTTTCCCAACTTCTTATCATGGGTCCTCCATGGCCTGGCCTTTGACAATTTCTCTAACCTTATTATTCGTCTCTTTCTCCCACTGGCCACTCTTCTGAACCTACAACATTCCAAACCTGCTCCAACCTTAGGCTTTTGTCCCTGCTGTTTCCCTGGCCTGGAAGAGCTTCTCCTCAGTTCTCGAAACGAATGGCTCCTTCTCTTCTCTTGGGTTTCAGCTCAAATGTCACATCCTATTGAATCAGTCCACTTTCCTCTCTCTTATAATCAGATAGATAAGATAGACAGATGGGAGCTCAGGTGTATAAATGCTATAGTACCTAAGGCATTTAACTGCTAATCAGAAGGCTGGCAGTTCAAACCCACCAGCCACTCCTTGGAAGGAAGAATGGACAATCCACTTCTGTAGAGATACCGCCTGGGAAACCCAAGGAAGGGTAGCTATGAGTTGCATTCAACTCAATGGCAGTGAGGTTATTTTTAATACAGTCAGATAGATGGATATATATATATATATATCTATATATATGACTATGAAATTATGATATGATTATGAAAGTAATGTATCCATTTTCCCATTGTGAATAAAGTTTTGAGAAGTATAAAGAAGAAAATAGCAATCACTCACTATCCCAGGGAATAAAGAAAAATCACTGTTAAAACTTTAGCATATTTCCTTATATTCTTATTTTTCCTGTACACTAAATTTTTTAAAAAATCATACCATATATGCAAAGCTTTATCCTATTTTTATGTAACTTAATCTTGTTCTATCAAATCCTTATTACAAAATATTCTTAATAAACATGATTTTGATGTTTGTGTACTATTCCACATTATGAATATGCCATAATTTATACAACTTCCAAAAAAAAAAAAAAAAAAGAAGCATTTAGGTTATTTCTCCTCCTTTTCTTGCAAAAAAAGCTGGGAGGCACACTTTATACATGTATCTCAATCCTCTGCAAAGCAGTGTTATTTTCTGAGCTATTCCTTTAAGTTCTATATATTTCAAAGACCCCAGGTGGTGCAAAAGGTTAATGGGCTTGGCTGCTAACTGAAAGGCTGGCAGTTCAAGTCTACCCAGAGGTACTTCTGATGAAATACCTGGCCATCTACTTCTGAAGAGTCATCCACTGAAAACCTTAAGGGGCACAGTTCTACTCTGACACACATGGAGACACCAGGAGTCAGAAGTGATAGGATAGCAACTGGATCAGTCTACGTAATTCTGTTATGTTAATTCAAGTGTGAATTAATTGCATTATTGGGAAAGACACAAGCCAGCCTTTCTTTCTGCTGTGTTTGAGTAATAACAAGCCTGAGTGGGTTCAAATACTCTGACATAGCTACATGGGAGGGGCTAGGTAAACCACAACAGCAGTAGCCCTGGCAGACTGGAGAACCCAGTGAGCAGTCACCATCCTCTGCCTCTACTCCCCCAACAGGGCACTGCCACCCTCCTTCCACACTCCTACACTGGTCCACAATTGTGCACACTGACCTCTGTGCTCAAACATCACAAGAAGCCAGGGGTCCTCCATGCCCTGCCCTATTGCAGGCACTTACTGAGAAAAGCCCACCTCTCATCTGTCAGTTTTTCATACTGTGGTGCCTTGAATGTTGCCACCAGTATTTCAGATACCAGCAGGGTTACCCACAGTGGACAGGTTTCAGTGGAGCTTCCAGTCTAAGACAGACTCGTAAGAAGGAAGGGGCCATCCACTTCTCAAAGAATTGGCCAGTGAAAACCTTATTAATAGCAGTGAAACACTGTCTGATATATTGCTGGAAAACTTTATGAATAGCCCTGAAATATTGTGCAAGATGAGACCCTCAGATCAGAAGGCACTCAAAATGTGACTGGGGAAGAGCTGCCTCCTCAGAGTAGAGCCGACCTTAATGACATGGATGGAGTAAAGCTTTTGGGACCTCGATTTGCTGATGTGGCATGACTCCACATGAGAAGAAACAGCTGCAAACATCTATTAATAATCAGAACATGGAATGTACAAAGTATGAATCTAGGGAAATTGGAATTCCTCAAACATGGAATGGAATGCATAAAGATCAATATCCTAGGCATTAATGAGTGGAAATGGATTGGTTTTGGCCATTTTGTATCAGACAACCATATGATCTACTATGCCAGGAATGGAAAATTGAAGAGGAATGGCATGGCATTCATAGTCACAAAGACTGTTTCAAGATCTATCCTGAAGTACAATGCTGTCAGTGCTAGGATAATATCCATACACCTTCAAGGAAGACCAGTTAATACTACTATTATTCAAATTTATGTACCAATCACCAAAGCCAAAGGTGAGGAAATTGAAGATTTTTACCAACTGTTGCAGTCTGAAATTGAACAAACATGTAATCGAGATGTGTTGATTATGACTGGTGATTGGAATGCAAAAGTTGGAAACAAAGAAGAATCACCGGTAGTTGGAAAATATGGCCTTGGTGATAGAAATAACACTGGAGATCACGGGATAGAATTTTGTAAGACCAACAACTTATTCATTACAAATACCTTTTTTGAACAACATAAATGACTGCTATACACATGAACATCACCTGATGGAATTTGGTGACACAGGGATCAGACTGACTACATCTGTGGCAAGAGGCAATGGAGAAGCTCAGTATCTTCAGCCAAAACAAGGCCAGGAGCTGACTGTGGAACAGACCATCAAGTGCTCATATGCAAATTCAAGTTGAAGCTGAAGACAATTAAAACAAGTCCACGAGAGCCAAAATATGACCATGATTATATCTCTCCCAAATTTAGAGACCATCTAAAGAACAGATTTGATGCATTGAACACCATTAACTGAAAACCAGAGGAATTGTGGGATGACATCAAGAACATCACCCATGAGGAAAGGAAAAGGTCATTAAAAAGACAGGAAAGGAAGAAAGGACCAAAATGGATGTCTGAAGAGACTATCTGAAACATGCCCTTGAATGGAGAAGCTAAAGCAAATGGAAAGAATGACAAGACAAAAGAACTGAACAGAAGATTTCAAAGAGCAGCTCAAGAAGACAAAGTCAATTATTGTAATGAAATGTGCAAATATCTGGAGTTAGAAAACCAAAATGGAAGAACACATTCAACATTTCTCAAGCTGAAAGAACTGAAGAAAATATTCAAGCCTGGAGGTGCAATATTTAAAGATTCAGTGGGCAAAATATTGAATGATGCAGGAAACATCAAAAGGAGATGGAAGAAATACACAGAGTCACTGTCCAAAAAGGACAGATCGATGTTCATCCATTTCAGGAGGTGGCATATGATCTAGAACAAATGGTGCTGAAGGAAGGAGGTGAAACTTCACTGAAGGAATTGGCAAAGAACAAGGCTCCAGGAATTGATGGATTACCTACCCACTGAGATGTTTCAACAAATGCCATGATGGAGGCACTCACTCATCTGCACCAAGAAATGTGGAAGACAGACAGCTACCTGGCCAACTGCCTGGAAAAGATCCATATTTGTACCTATTCCAAAGAAAGGTGATCCCACAGAATGTGGAAATTATCGAACAATATCATCAATATCACACACAAGTAAAATCTTGCTGAAGATAATTTAAAAATGGTTAAAGCAGTTTATTGACAGAGAACTTCCAGAAATGCAAGCTGGATTCAGAAGAGAATGTGGAATAAGAGATATCATAGCTGATGTCAGATGGATCTTGGCTGAAAGCAAAGAATACCAGAAAGATGTTTACTTGTGTTTTATTAACTATGCAAAAGTATTCAACTGTGTGGATCATAACAAATTATGGATAACATTGAGAAGAATGGATTCCAGAACACTTATGCTCATGAGGAATCTGTACATAAACCAGAAGGCTGTCATTCAAACAGAACAAGATGTACTGCAGGGTTTAAAGTCAGGATTGTACCCTTTCACCATACTTATTCAATCTGTATGCTGAGCAAATAACCAAGAAGCTGGATGATATGAAGAGAATGCAGCATCAGGATTGGAGGAAGACTCATTAACAACCTGTGATATGCAGAGGACACAATTTTGCTTGCTGAAAGGGAGGATGACTTGAAGCACTTACTGGTGAAGATTAAAGACTACAGTCTGCAGAATGGATTACATCTCAACATAAAGAAAACAAAAGTCCTCACAATTGAACCAATAAGTAGCATCACAATAAATGGAGAAAAGATTGAAGTTGTCAAACATTTCCTATTACTTGGTTCCACAATCAACAACGACAGAAGCAAGCCATCAGAAGACGTATTGCACTGGGCAAATCTGCTGCAAAAGACTTCTTTCAAGTGCTGAAGAGCAAAGATGTCTCCTTGAAGGTTAAGGTGCACCTAATTCATATGCACGTGAAAGCTGGACAACGAATAAGGAAGACCGAAGAAAAGTTGATGCTTTTGAGTTGTGGTGTTGGCGAAGAATACTGAAGGTGCCATGAACTGCTAAAAGAACTGACAAATCAGTCCTGGAAGAAGTGCAGCCGAATGTTCCTTGAAAGGGAGAATGGCCAGACTTTGTCTCAACTACTTTGGTCATGTTGTCAGAACGGACCATTTCTTGGAGAAGGATATCATGCTTGGTAAAGTGGAGGGTCTACAGAAAGGAAGACTCCCAATGAGATGTGGCTGCAACGATGGGCTCAGGTATAACAAGGATGGTGAGGCTGGCACAAGACCAGGCAGTGTTTCATTCTGTCATACATGGGGTCGCTATGAGTTGGAGCCAACTAGATGGCACCTAACAACAACAACAACTGAGAAAAGATGGAGGGAAAGGCTGAGATCATTCCATTAAGCATCCTTTTCTACAGGCCAGGAAACTGACACCCAAAGGAGTTTAATGACTTCACTTAAAATGTTTCTAAGAACATGGATTTCTCAAGAATCATCATATTTCTTGGCAAGAATGTCAAGTGATATGCTTTGCTAAATCTGCATGCTTTTCAAAAAAATAAATATAAGAGAATAATAAAATTTTCTCCTTAGAACAAAGATCTGACCTCATGGCCAGTAAATCCAGAGCCTCCACCAGATGGGAATCATTACAGGTTTCCCCCACTATCTGAAAGTGGAGCACTTCTAAGAAACCTTTCGTAAGCTGAAATGGCATGAAGTGAAGAAGTAGTTACCAGTAATTTACATGGGAAAAAAAATTTGGAGCATTCCCAGACTCAAAAAATAACCTACTAAATCATACCTGGTAGCATAGTGCCTAAGGCATTTGACTGCTAACCAGAAGGCTGGCGGTTCAAATCCACCACCACTCCTTGGAAGGAAGGTTGGGCAATCCTACTTCCGTAGTGATACTGCCTCGGAAACCCAAGGAGGGGTCGCCATGAGTCGGGGCCGACTTGACGGCAAATAACAACAACAACAAATCATACCAAATAACACATAAAACCTAAAATGACACTCATATATAGTGTTGGCTGACACAGTTCAAAGCTATGGTGGCTCAGTGCTGAGATACAGTGTAGTTCCCAGGGCAGGAGCTTGGTGACACCAGTCTGGTGCTTGGGGTGCACGCTGCGTCATTAGTGGCTCACTGTGAAACAAACACTGAGTGCTAGTTTTCCTTTTTGGTTTATATCATAAAACTGAAAATCCACTTTGGATTTCTTCTCTTTTGTAAAAGTGAAATGGCATAAAGCAAACTTTTGAAAAGCTGGGGATACCTGGTATTAGCAAACTGCCACTGGTATTTTTTTATATGTCATTAAGTTAAGTGCTGGAGAAAAGCTTAAAAGTTATATTACCTAAGGATTTCTGAGCCGTGGTATTTTCAATTGCCTCTTATGCATGTGGGAGCTGGACAATGAATAAGCAATCAAAGAAGAGTCGATACTTTTGAGTTGTGATGCTGGCAAAGAATGCTGAAAGTACCATGGACCGTTAAAAGAACGAATCTGTCCTGGAAGAAGTGCAGCTGGAATATTCTTTGGAAGCAAGAATGGCCAGACTTCGTCTCACCTACTTTGGTCATGTTGTCAGAAAAGACCATTCCCTGGAGAAAGATATTATGCTTGATAAAGTGGAGGGTCAGTAAAGAAAGGGAAGGCCCTCAACAAGATGGATTGACACAGTGGCTGCAACTATGGGCTCAGGTATAGCAAGGAGCATGGGGCTGGCACCAGACTGCAGTGTTTCGTTCTGTTGTACATAGGGTTGCTATGAGTTCGAGACGACTCAACGGCAACAACAAGGATTTCTGAAAGGAACTCTGGTGGTATAGTGCCTAAAGCATTTGACTGCTAAACTAGAAGGTTGGAGGTTCAAACCCACCAGCCACTCCACGGAAGAAAGACTGGGCATTCTACTTTCATAAAGATTTACTGCCTCAGAAACCCAAAGGAAGGTTCCCTGTGAGTCGGAATCGACTCAATGGTAGTGAGTATGGTTTTTTTTTTGGAAGGATTTCTGATATGACTGCTCATGACCCAAATAAGAACTGCTTGTTATGGCCAAGTTGTTTTGAAAGTTCTTTAGTAACGATGAGTCCAGTGTATGTGCAAGGTATTGAGTATAAGCTTATCTTTCCCCAAATGCACAGAGAATGGTTTTCTTCAGTTAAGTACATCTCAGCAAGGATAGGATGCTTGATACTAAAAACTAGTTGGACTTTTGGTACTCACCAACAGTTCCTTCCAGAGTCACTTCAGATTAGTAGCCCTTATCAAATGTGATAAAGGGGAGAAATGTTCTTTTATATGACATAGATCAAAATTATCATCTTATTAGGTTTGTGTGAAACAGCTGAGGAAGTTTAGAAGGCAACTTTGAATGCACTGTAGAATTGGAAGAATTTAATGCCTGTTACTTAGGGAAATCAATCAGTGTCTTTGGGTCTCTCTCTCTCCATGATTCAATTTCTCTGTCTTGTCTCCAAGTATGAGACTATGTGAACGTCTCTCTATGGCTTTAATGTGTGTGTGTGTGTGTGTGTGTGTGTGTGTCTGCCTCTCCCTTCCCCCTGCCAGGTTTCCTCTCTTCCCCCTCAGGCTTCTGCTCTCCCGCACAGTCTCTCTCTCTCTCTCTCTCTCTCTCTCTCTCTCCCCCCTCAGTTCCTCTCTCCCCCTAAGTCTCTCTCTCTTCCTTAGTCTCTCTCTCTCCCCTTCAGTCTCTCTCTCCCACAGTCTCTCTCTCTCCCCACAATTTCTCTTTCCCCCTCAGTCTCTCACTCCCCTTCAGTCTCTCTCTCTCAGTTTCTCTCTTCCCCTCAATCTCTCGCTGCCCCAGATTATCTCTCTCTCTCCCTCACAATCTCTCTCTCTCTCCCTCTCGGTCTCTCCCTCCCTCACAACCTCTCACACTCTTCCTGAGGAGAGCTGCTCTCCTTAATTCTGCTCACTGAAGTCCATTTCCTCAGGAGTCAGCAAGTGTTCGCTGATTCCCTACTTGAGCTGGGTTTTGGTTGTGAGGAGGGCCATTTTAACTCTTAGGACTATGAGCATATAAGCACAGAGCCTCATCAATGAACACCATAGCATTCCAGAAAAATGTTTGAGACCCCAAAAACTGACTAGCTCCAACATATGAAAAGCAAAAGCTCAAAACCAAATTTAATAAGTTTTAATTAAATGCTAGAGCCCTGGTGGTACAGTGGGTAAGCGCTCAAATGCTAACCACAAGATTGGTGGTTCTAACCCCCCAGCTGCTCTTTGGGAGGAAGATGTGACAGTCTGATTCCATAAGATTACAGCCTTATGGGGCAGTTCTACTTGGTCCTATGGGGTAGCTATGCATGGCAACTCTACTGTGTTTAACCCACATGTGAAAAATTGGCTTTCCTACTTTGTAGACTGTCATAAAATAATATTTAAAGTATATGTAAACAACAGTAAATAAGGATGTGGGTGCCTTTTAATCTGTTTTAAATGGCATGTGTGGAGGTGCTCCGTGCTCCAGTAGGTCTTCAAAGGGCTTTAGGTATGGGGTTGCGGGTGGAAAATAAAACATCAGAGAAATTGGTTTCTCCATTTTCTTTGTAGTTTGAGACAAAAGTATCAGTTTAATAGTAGACCACTAGCAATAGGGACTGTGTGATGTAGAGGAGCTAGTAAACTAGCACCAGCTCTGGTGGTGCAATGGTTAAATGCTTAATGGCTCACCCAAAGATTGGCGCTTAGAATCCACCAGCAGCTTAACAGGAGAAAGACCAGCAATCTGCTCCCCAGAAGACTACCCACTACTGTCGAATCAATGCTGACTCACAATGACCCTATAGAACAGAGTAGAACTGCCCCCACTAGGTTTCCAAGGCTGCTTCCAATCTTCATGGAAACAGACTGCCACATTTTTCTCCCACGGAGCAACTGGTGGGTTCGAAATGCCAACCTTTCAGTTAGCAGCTGAAACTGCTAAGTGGTTAAGATAGCTCTTAATTGCTGCACCACCAGGGAAAACCCTATGGGGCAGTTCTACTCTGTCACATGGTTTCACTATGAGTGGGAATTGACTTGATGCAACCCAATGACAATATCTTCTTATTCAAGGCTTTCCAAACAGGCTTATTCATGAAAAGCACCCTGCTTTTCTAAATTAACATTCTTTCAACCCAATTATTTTGGCAATTCAGATGCAGGTGCCCTGAAGCTAGATCCAGGACCTGTGACCCTCTGCTCCTTCCAAGAACAATAGTAAAATATCTCCCTGTGAACAACCAGACTCACCGGAACTTTATTAAAATGTGGTCTTTGATTGTACTACTTACGAGACTTAAACGATGGTCTCTCAAACCATAAAATTTAAAAATCTTTAAATATAGGTTGAACATAACATAGACGACATAGAAGGTGAGAGTTAGTGCTTGACCCCCATGTTCAACACAGGCTGTAGCCTTTTAAATAACATCAAAAGCAAATGAAAGCTCCACATCTTAAAGCTCAATAGTTTATATATTCTGGAATGACTGCAAACTTAATGTGGGTGTATTTCTCAGCAGGAGCACGCTTTGTCAACATGTGTATGAGTGAGCTAAGACTCTGCTACCATCAGAGGCCTTGGAGTTGATTCTGACAAATGGTGCCCCCATGTGTGTCACAGTAGAACTGTGTGCCATAGGGTCTCCACTGGCTGATTTTCAGAGGTACATTCCAGGCCTTTCCTTCCAAGGTGGACTTGAACAACTGACCTTTCAGTTAGCAGATGAGGATTGAACCACTGTGTTGTGGGGCTCCTTGAAAGGACCTGAACCTCCTTAAAACCTACTTACCTGCTTAAGAAAAGTCCAATTAATTTTCAGGAGCAAAAGACTCCAGAGAAAGCTAGGGGGGGCAGGGGAGGGTATGGTCTTAGGTCTCATCCAGATCAGGTTCCCATTGCAAAGAATCACAAATACACAGCACTTGGGACCAGCTGGGGAAATGGCCTGCTTTAAAAACAAACAAACAAAACTCTCTCGAACCCTGCTCAAAACTTTGTAAACCCAGACTTTATTGAATCCACTGAAATTTTACCAATCACGAAATACATCATGGCAAAGATCCTTTTGCAACATAACTTAGCAAATTCATTGAAGGAAGATGTTTATACTCCAACTTCTTATGAATTCGTTTCCTCAGCTCCTTTCCCCCTTACAAAGTAGGTCGATTTGCAAACTGAAGGTGTGAATGGGAACGGGGATTGAAAAAGAGGATGGTGCTGCCCTGGGGAAGGTCCAATGCTTAGGGGAGTCAAGGAGAGAAGAGCACAGAGAGGTGGGAGAGAGCCCAATCCTAAATTTCTTTACTACTCATACCAGGAAACCAAAATTGACTAGAGAGCCAATTTTGACTCATGGCAACCCCACATTTCACAAAGTAAAACTGCTCCATGGGTTTCTTCCCCTGTAATCTTTATGGAAGCAGATCGCCAGGCCTGTCTTCCTCTGTGGCATCTTTGGGTAGGATCAGACTTCCAACCCTTAGGTTAGCAGTTGAGAGCAACTTCTCTAAAATGTAAACTTGAGACTGACAATATAGTTAAGGAATTCACTGGGTAACTCATTTCTCCCAACTCTTAGTTACCCTCCATGGAATCCAGGAGGTGGTTTCAAGGGTCTGAGTTATCTGGACATTTATGGTCTTATTTGTCTTTGTGATTCCTACCTAAGAGGGCTCAGAAGTTTGTTGTTGGGCATACAATATTCCCACAGGTATATTTGTCTGTACTATAAAAAGGTAGCTCTGGTAGCATAGTGCCTAAGGCACTGGACTGCTAACCAGAGGGCTGGTGGTTCAAACCCACCAGCAACTCCTCGGAAGGAAGATGGGGCAATCTACTTCCGTAGTGATACTGCCTCAGAAACCCAAGGAGGGGTCGCTATGAGTTGGAGCCGACTTGACGTACATAACAACAACAAAATAAAAAGGTCTGTATGCAGTGTAGAACTAACAGGGGACAAAGTTAGGATAACTTCTTAGCCACAACTAAGCACCTTGAGGGAATGACTTGCTAGGTCTGTAGGCTTGGAACCATGGTCATGGGGGACATCAGGCTCAATTGACACAACATAGTACACAAAAATATTTTTCTACATCCTACTGTGGTGAATAGCAACCGGGGTCTTAAAAGCTTGCATGCAGCCAGCTAAGATGCAACTATTGGTCTCTCCTCATCCAGAGCAAAGAAGAGTGAAGAAAATAAAATACACACAGAAATAACTAATCCAAAGGACTAACAGACCATGAGAATGCCAGCCTATATGATCCTGAGACCAGAAGAACTAGATGGTGCCCAGCTACCAGTTGGAAAGAGATCAAAATTAGAGATCCTGGACAGAGTGGGAGAAAAAAAATGTGGAACAAAAATCAAAAACATAAAAAAGACCAGGCCTACAGGTTGGACAGAGGCTGGTGAAACCTCCAAGATGAAGGCCTTTAGTTACCCCTCAGGCCTAGAATTGGAGTCACTCCCATGGCTTAACTCTTAGTCAAACAATGGACAGGTCTACGAGCTGAACAACTACACCAGGGAGATTCAGTCTTTAGAACAATCACCCATGGGAGATCAGAAGGGCAGCATTTGCACAGGGAGAAAGGTAAAGGAGGCAGGAGTGCATAGACAAGAAGGACACAGGGAAAGGGTGACCACAGGGAGAAAGTGGGAGGACAGCTGTTACTCTGTAGGGATTTTAATCAGCGTCACACAAAAAAAAATGTGTATGAACCGTTGAATGTAACATGAATCTGCTTTGTAACACTGCACCCAAATCACAATAAAAAGTTGGGGAAAAAAAAAAAGTTTGTTCAATAGATGGAGCCCTCCATTGGCTATTAGAGCATGGTTTTCAATGAGTCTACGCTCAGAAAACATTTCATAAGAACATACTTTTTTTCCTAAATGAGAAGATACTGGAACTCTTCTCAAAATCTAATCTAATATAACAATATAATATATAATATATTATATATTATTATATGAGGAGGTGCTCAAAATCTACCTCCTCAAACTCCATTTTCCATTTCGATCAGAGTGCTTTATGCGAAGAATTAAATAACGTCTACAGTGCTACAGATGTGTGGGAAGTGACTGTGTGGTGAGGGGCATGGGGGAAGTGGGGTGAGCAAAGTCCTGGGTGCTGGGCAGGAGGATAATTGATCTACAGTCTCAAGGGGCTCATTCCACAGGGATCTTTTAAAACTGTATTTTATTTCATTATGACCTATAGGAAAATATTCTTAATCTCAAAATAGCCTCTTTGGAGTTGATCCAATCTCCAACTAAGTATACACACTTGGGAATTTCTAAAACTATAAATAATATGTCTTTGGTCCTAGTTTTGGCTCTATTAATGAAGCTACTTAAGGGCTCACTCCTAAAGAGGCTGCAATAGGCCAGATGAAAGATGACCAGGATGCCGGAGAATACCTACCACAAAGATCTCTCCTTCTCAAATAATAAAATTTTTAATGAAAGCCCCGCCAATGCCAAATGAAAATGAAATAAATGATTCAATAATATCTGACTTCATCCAAGACCTAAAATTCAAGATTAAAGACACTGTTTAGATGCCAAATCTGTACCACGCAGCATTTTAAAAGCCACCAGACAGAGTTGCCACATGCAGGCTGACCTCAGTGCCTATCTGCTGCTTTGACAGACTAAAAGTACACATTTTTTTCAGGCTTTGCAAATAGTTTCCTAAAACAAACCTGCCAGTGGACAAAAACACATGGACATGACAACACAGTTCCAGTTTTTGCTGTTGCTAAAGTGGATTTTTTTTTCTCCCTTTTGCAGACTCTTTTTTCAGTCCTGTACACATTCAAACCACAATTCATCTGTCAATGTGTGGTGCCGTGGGGCTTGTGAGTTGCTGTGATGCTGGAAGCTATGCCACTGGTATTTCATTTTATAAGCAGGGCCACCCATGGTGGACAGGTTTCAGTGGAGCTTCCAGACTAAGACAGACTAGGAAAAAGGACAGGGCGGTCTACTTCTTAAAAAGTTGGCTACCGAAAACCTCATGAATAACAGTGGAACACTGCCTGATATGTTTCAGAACTGCCGGCAGATGAGCCTCTCAGGCTAGAAGGCACTCAAAATATGACTGAGGAAGAGCGGCCTCCTCAAAGTAGAGTTGACCTTAATGATGTGAATGCAGTAAAGCTTTTGGGACCTTCATTTGCTGATGGGGCATGACTCAAAATGGGTAGAAACGGCTGCAAACATTCATTAATAATTGGAAGATGGAATGTACAAAGTATGAATCTGGGAAAACTGGCAGTCAAAAATGAAATGGAATGCCTAAAGACTGATATCCTAGGTATTAGTGAGCTGAAAATGGATTGGTATTGGCCATTTTGTATCAATCAATCATGTGGTCTACTATGACAAATTGAAGAGATATTGTCAAAAAGAATATCTCAAGATCTATCCTAGAGTACAATGCTGTCAGTGACAGAATAACATCCATTCACACACAAGGAAGACCATTAATATGACTATTACTCAAATTTATGCTCCAATTACAAATGCCAAAGGTGAAGAAATTGAAGTTTTTTACCAACTTCTGCAGTCTGAAATTGATCATACATGCAATCAAGATGTATTGATAATTACTGGTCATTGGAATGTGAAAGCTGGAAACAAAGATCAACCAAAAACCAAACTCACTGACATAGAGTCAATTCCGACTCACAGTGACCCTCTTTGGGTTTCCGAGGTGGTAAATCTTTACAGAAGTAGACTGCCCAGTCTTCCTTCTGTGGAGTGGCTGGTGGGTTTGAACCACCAACCTCCTGGTTAGCAGTCAAGTGCCTTAGGCACTATACCACCAGAGCTCTTCACAAAGAAGAAGCCAAAAACTGAAACACCAAACTCACTGCCATCAAGTCAATTCTGACTCATAGTGACCCCCTTTGGGTTTCCGAGGCAGTAAATCTTTACAGGAGTAGATTGCCCAGTCTTCCTTCTGCACAAAGAAGGATCAGTAGTAGGAAAATATGGCCTTGGTAATAGAAATGACACCGGAGATCACGTGACAGAATTTTACAAGACCAACGACTTATTCACTGCAAACACCTTTCCTCAACAACATAAATGGCAACTGTACATGTGGACTTCACTAGATGGAATACAAAGGAATCAAACAGACTACATCTGTGGAAAAAGACAATGGAAAAGCTCAATATCTTCAGTCAGAATGAGGTCAGGGGCTGACAGCAGAACAGATCAACAATTGGGCATATGCAAGTTCAAGTTGAAGCTGAAGAAAATTAAAACAAGTACACAGAGCTAAATACAATCTTGAGTATATCTCATCTGAATTTAGAGATGGTCTCAAGAATAGGTTTGATGCATTGAAAACCAGTGACTGAAGATCAGCGAGTTGTGGGATGACATCAAGAACTTCATAATGAAGAAAGCAAAAGGTCACTGAAAAAACAGGAAAGAAATAAAAGACCAAAATGGATGTCTGAAGAGACTCTGAAACTTGTTCTTAAACACAGAGCAGCTAAAGCAAATGGAAGAAATGATGAAATAAAGGAACTGAACAGAAGACTTCAAAGGGCAGCTCAAGAAGACAAACTACTATAACGAAATGTACAAAAGTCTGTAGCTAAAGAACCAAAAAGGAGTAACAAGCCCAGTATTTCACAAGCTGAAAGAATCAAAGAACTGATTTGGGCCTCAAATTGCAATATTAAAGGATTCTATGGGCAAAATACTGAACGATGCAAGAAGCATCAAAAGAAGATGGAAGGATTACAGAGTCGCTACCAAAAAGAACTGATCAATGTTCAACCATTTCAGGAGGTAGCATATGATCAAGAGCCAATGATTTTGAAGGAAGACGTCCAAGCTGCACTGAAGGAATTGGTGAAAAACAAGACTTCAGGAATTGATGGGATACCCATTGAGATGTTTTAACAAATGGATACAGCACTGGAAGCACTCATGCGTCTATGCCAAGAACTTTGAAAGACAGCTACCTAGGCAACCAATGGGAAGAGATTCATATTTGTGCCTATTCCAAAGAAAAGTGATGCAACAAAATGCAGAAATTATCGAACAATATAATTAATATCACGCACAAGTAAAATTTCAGTGGAGATAATTAAAAAACAGTTTCAGGGAACTTCCAGAAATTCAAGCTGGATTCAGAAGAGGAGATGGAACAAGGGATACCATCACTTACGTCAGATAGATCTTGGCTGAAAGCAGAGAAAACCAAAAAGATGTTTACCTTGTCTCATTGACTATGCAAAAGCATTCGACTGAATGATCATAATAAATTATGCATAACATTGCAAAGCATGGCAATTTGAAAACAATTATGCTCATAAGGAACCTGAATATCCAAGAGGCAGTCATTCAAACAGAACAAGGGGATACTGCATGGTTTAAAATCAGGAAAAGTGTCCATCAGCATTGTAAACTTTCACCATACTTATTCAATTTGTTTTCTGAGCAAATAATACAAGAAGCTGGACTACATGGAGAATGCACCATCAAGATTGGGGGAAGACTCATTAACAAGCTGTGATATGTAGATGACATAACCTTGCTAAAAGCAAAGACGAACTGAAGCACTTACTGACTATCAAAGACTACAACCAATGGATTACACTTCAAGATGAAGAAAACAAAAATCCCCACAACTGGACTGCCAAGCAACATCACGATAAATGCAGAAAATATTGAAGTTGTCAAGAATTCATTTACTCGGATCCACAATCAATGGCCATGGAAACAGCAGTCATGAAACCAAATAACGTTATTTCATTGGGTAAATCTGCTGCAAAAGATCTCTTCAAAGTATTAAAATGCAAAGATGTCACCTGACCTAAATCATGGTATTTTCTACCACCTCAAATTCATGCAAAAGCTAGACAATGAACAAGGAAAATTGAAGAAGAATTGGTGCATTTGAATTATGGTATAGGCAAAGAATTTTAAATATACCATGGACTGCCAGAAGAACAAACAAATCTGTCTTGGAAGAAGCACAGCCAGAATGCTCCTTAGATGTGAGGATAATGGGGCTTTTTTTCTCACATTTCCTGTTGTCAGGAAGGACCAGTGTCTGGAGAAGGACATCATGCTTGGTAGACAGAGGGTCAGCATAAAAGAGGAAAACCCTCAGTGAGTTGGATTGACACAGTGGCTACAACAATGGCCTCAAACACAGCAACAACTGTGGGATGGCACAGACCTGGCAATGTTTCATTCAGTTGTACACAGGGTCATGGAAGTATCTGTTACAGTGCTTGTTCTATAGATATGCTTTCAAACAATGTTATATAGAAAACACATTTGACTTTGCAAAAATTTAACAGGTTCCCAGTGCTGCTGCTGCTTCCTCCCTAAAGTACTAGATAAGGCACAAAGTTTAATAGCACTGTAAGGTCTCTGCCCAGCCCAGGGGATGGGTGTACCAATGGATGCCATCTGTCAGTATGACTGCTGGAACGATGCTACCACAGGCAGAGGGTCATGAGCTTGCAGGCTGCGAGGGATGGTCCATGTGTGTTCAGTGTTCAGGGCAAACTGCCAACTTGATGGCAGCCAACAACAGTTTTATCCTTCTTAAATCACTGCTGTTAGTTGCCAGGGAGTCAACTCTGATTCATGGTCACTGCGTGTGTCAGTGTCGAACTGCTCCATAATGTTTTCAGGGCTGTGACCTTTTGGAAACAGATCTCCAGATCCATCTTCTGAGGTGCCAGCTTTCTGGTTAGCAGTCAAATGCCTTAAGCACTATGCTACCAGAGCTCCTGAGGTGCCTCTAGGTGGGTTCAAACCGCCAACCTTTTGGCTAGTAGTCGAGCACTTAACTCACACCACCCAGGAACGTCTAACTTACAGCAGCACCTCCCTATTACTATTTTAATACTGTCTCACCTATGGAGGCCACAGAAATTCTTCATATTCTTTTAGTTTTGTATATGAGGCAGAATTGGTGAATGTGTAAATATGTATAATGAACAAGCCAAACACACACACACACACATACACACACACATCCCAAATAAAGACCTCTCTGTCTCTTTCTCTCCCACTCAGCCATCAATCAAAAACCTAACTCATTGCCGTCGAGTGGATTCTGACTCACAGTGACCCTATAGGACAGAGTGGAACTGCCCCACAGGTTTTCAAGGCTGTAAATCTTTATAGAAGCAGACACCCTCATCTTTCTCCTGTGGAGCAGCTGACAGATTTGAACTACAGACCTTTTGGTTCCCAACCGAGAACTTACCACTGCACCACCAGAGCTCCTTTATGCAACACTACTACAGGTGCTCCTCCCTACTGCACCTTCCAAAACAGTGCGTGATTTCAGTACTCACTAATGAAAGGAGGCAGAAGCTAACAGATTAGAAGAAAATCCTCTGTGAAAAATGGCACCAAAGTTCTCTTGAGCCACTGGAATAATTTTCAGTTTTTCTCAGTCCTGTGTTTAAATGGCAAAAAGTAAAATGTGTGTTCTACTTTGATAACCACAAATTCATCTGTGTTGCAACTGTAACGTCTAATTGTGCCTGAATCAAAAAAGTGAGAGAATTTTGCCCTCTAGTGGCAGAAAGTTATACTGGAACAGTATGTTTTCAAAACCTTTCCAAGCCAGCCCAAACCAAACTCACTACCGTGGAGTCCAGTGCGACTCAAAGCGACCCCTCCCTGTTTTCTGAGGCAGTATCTCTATGGAAGTAGATTGCCCAATCTTCCTTCCAAGGAGTGGCTGGTGGGTTTGAGCCGCCAGCCTTCTGGTTAGCAGTCAAGTGCCTTAGCCGCTATGCTACCAGAGGTCTGAACTTCTGGTTAGCAGTCAAATGTCATAGACACTACACCAGTTGCTAATTAATCCTTTAAAGGCTGAATTATTTTATGCTTTGAATTTTTTGTTGAAACCATGTGTTTTCAGTAATGGAAGTCATTTTGAATGAAATGAAAAAAAACTGAGGTAATACGGATTTTGATACAATTAGTGGGACAGAGATGTCCCAAGGGGTCTCTGGTTCTGTGGTTGGCACAATGAGGCCTGTTTCTTCAGATTCAGGCAGTTTTACAGGCCCCTGCCAACACTATGTTGTTGTTGTTGTTGTTTGCTGTCGAGTCGGCCCCGACTCATAGCGACCCCTCCTTGGGTTTCCGAGGCAGTATCACTACGGAGGTAGGATTGCCCAACCCTCCTTCCGAGGAGTGGCTGGTGGGTTTGAACCGCCAGCCTTCTGGTTAGCAGTCAAGTGCCTTAGCTGCTATGCTACCAGAGCTCCTTGCCAACACTATAGCAAACACTAAAAGTGGGATAGGAGCGTCCTTTTCCTACAGAGGTGGAAAATGTAGGTGGGCATTATATATCCTATGGGTCATGAAAGGGTTAACCATAAGTAATTTGATACCTCCATATTTTTTCCATTCCAAAAATAAAAAACTAATAATTTTTAAAAAATCTAATAATAACAACTCAGTCACTGACTGAGTTTTGGAGCAAGCATCAGAAAAGTATTCTTAATAAATTATTGAAACCAAATACAAAGTTAAGTGGTGGGGGTGGTTGCCGTTGAGTCCATTCTGACTCACAGCAACCCTTAGGACACAGTGAACTGCTCAATGAGGTTTCCAAGGCTGTCATCTTTACCAAAGGAGAATGCCACATCTTTCTCCGGAGGTGCAGCTAGGAAGTCTGAACTGCCGACCTTTCGGTTAGCAGCTTAGCAGTTAGCCACTGCACCACCAGGGCTCCTTGCAAAGTCAAGTACCCACACCAAACTCCCTGCTGTCAAGTCAATTCTGACTCACTGCGACCCTACAGGACAGAGTGGGACTGACCTATAGGGTTTCTAAGACTGTAAATCTACAGAAGCAGATTGCCAGGTCTTTCCCCTATGGGGCCACGGGGTGGGTTCAAACCTTTTGGTGGGTAACCAACCTTTTGGTTAGTAGCCAAGTGCTTTACCACTGCGCCACTAGGGTTCCTTTATGTAGAGCTGCTCTTCATGATACAGTGTTCAGTGAAGACACACAGAAGCAGAAGAGTATGCAGATTATGCTTTATTTGTGTGAAACCCAACCAGTTGCTGGCAAGTCGATTCGTACTCATGGTGACCCCATGAGTGTCAGAGTAGACTGTGCTCCATAGGGTTGGCAGTAGCTGATTTTTCAGAAGTAGCTCCCCAGGCCTTTTTCCTGACACATTAATGGGTGGATTTGAACCACCAACTTTTTGGTTAGCAGCTGAGTGTGCTAACCGTTTGCACCACCAGGGATTCTGTATTTGTATTAAGAAAGGAAAATGACATGGCTGGACTGGGCTGTATAGACACAGCCTATCTCTGTAAGGACATACTGAAACTAATCAAAATAGCTGCCTCCCAAGGGCGGTCTGGAGGGCTGGAGGTCAGGAGTAGTAGGAAGAATCATGACTGTTTGCACTTTTGACCCTTTTACATTTTGAATAGGCTACCTATTCCAAAATAAATAAAATTCAGATGACTAAAGAAACAATACAGAATGAAGAGCTATGATTTTGACAGTGATATAAGCAAGCCATTGTTTTGAGAGTGATTTAAAGAGATCCTAAACCACCAATCATTAATTAGCAATAACGCTAAAGGATTGTGCTTACAGCACAAAGGGGCAGTAGTGCTTCAGTGGTAGAATTCTTACCTTCCATGCAGGAGATCCAGGTTCAATTCCTGGGCAATGCACTTCATGAGCAGAAGCCACCCATCCGTCAGTGGAGGCTTATGTGCTATTATGAGGCTGAACAGATTAATGGGGAGCTTCTATAGACTAAGATGGACTAGGAAGGAAGGCCTAGTGATCTATTTCCAAAACTCAGCCAGTGTAAACTCTATGGAGTACAACTGTCCAACCCATCACCCATCATGGAGGTGGACAGCATTTCATTCCATTGTGCCTGGGGTGGCCATGAGTTGGGGGAGCAACCAACAACAACAATCCCTTAAACTACACTGTGATGTGAGAGGCACCCTTGTCAGGCTGGAAACCAGGCTGGCATTGAGAATCCTGTCTTCTGGTCTGGGAACAACTGGCTGAAAAGGGAGAAGCCTAGAAAACAGCTAATTGTCCACCAAAGAAATAGTGTTTCAACGGGTAGACTTGTTCTCAGCAAGCAGAGCCCTCTGGAACAAGTCTGATAATTGGATAAACAAGACCTCAGTGGCTCTGAGGACCGCAAGAGGGATGCAAAAACACTTTATGTGGATTTCTCTAATATAATCACCAGTTAAAAGGCCACCAAAGTGTTGAATAAGCTCATTATAACCTTGGCACCTGTGAGCTCCACACATGCCCTTGTGGCAGCTGCAGGACCACAGGTCCATGAACACCAGGCCAGGCCTGGGCCCTGGATCCCACTATTTTCATTTGGCCTCAACCAGCTGCTGGGCCACATGAAAAAGGGACAAGGGTC
Source organism: Orycteropus afer afer (assembly GCF_000298275.1). NCBI lineage: Eukaryota > Metazoa > Chordata > Mammalia > Tubulidentata > Orycteropodidae > Orycteropus > Orycteropus afer. The sequence continues at coordinate 1,167,071 of NW_006922224.1, read as the reverse complement.
AGTTCAAATGTGTTTCTGGGCTCACTGCAAGTGTTTCTTTAATCTGGCCACAGAGAAAGTAATGACAAACTCAGATCAGACGGATACTGGTTATCATCCTGAGTTTTCTAGCTGTCTGCCCCCATCAGAATTGCTATCTGGCTGGGATTTCTCTAAGCCTCTTACTTGGTCTGTGTCAGGAATCACTAGTCTGTCCATGCCTCTGACCACCCAATAAACAAGGTAAACACATGCTAGCTTGGGCTTACTTACTCATCTGTAGTGAACAGTTTTACATGTTTTTTACCACATCAAAGAGTCTGCTTCTAGGAACGGCTGGCATCTGTCTCTCTCCCAACCCACAGCACTGTCTTACAGAATCAAAGCCTTTTTCCAAATTCACAATCCCTGCCAGGGATAGAAGTCACCCTGGTAGCGTGGTGGTTACGCGCTCGACTGCAAACTGAAAGGTCAGCAGTTAGAACCCACCAGCCATTCCACAGGACAAAGATGTGGCAGTCTGCTTCTGTAAAGATGATAGCTTTGGGAATCCTGCAGTATAGTTCTATGCTGTCCTAGAGGGTCGCTATGAGTTGGAATTGTCTCAGCAGCAGTGGGTTTGGGTTTTTTTGGTTATGTGTATAGGAAGGAGCCCTAGTGGCTCAATGGTTAAGTGCCTGGCTGCTAATCAAATGTTTGGCAGTCTGAATCCATCCAGCAACTTTGCAGGAGAAACACCTGGCGATCTACCTCTATAAGGACTATAGCCTAAGACACCCTATGGGGGCAGTTCTACTTTGTCCTACAGAGCTGCTGTCTTAGTTCTCTAGTGCTGCTATAACAGAAATACCACAAATGGATGACTTCAACAAACAGAAATCTATTCTCTTACAGTTTAGGAGGACAGAAGTCTGAATTCAGAGTGCCTGTTCTAGGGGAAGACTAGGCTAGAAGTCTAAGTTCCGAGTGTTGGCTCTAGGGCCTGGGTGGAGGTCCTTGGACACTGGGATTCAGCTCTGCCTTCCTGGCCGACTGGAGCAAGCTGGAGGCTTCTCCTGACTCACACAGCTTCTGGCTGCTAAGACTGATGAATCCAAGATTGACAGGTAAAAACAGAAGACTGTTGGCTCACAGGCTGCAAAGGCAACAATCCCAAGATCAGCAGGCAACATGGCAGGTCATTGGCTCAAGTCCAAGAACTGGAGATGAAGACTCAGTCAAATGCAGGAGTCTTTCCATACATACTAGAAGTAGGCCAGACCCCAAAGGTAACTCCCCTTCAACTGGTTAACTGCTCATAGCAGACTCCACCATGGAGGTGATTACACCATGTCTAATCTTACCATGTGGAATAACTACATCACAGCTTCCAAGCCTCTCAAAATAATGGCCCAGCCAACTTGACACACAACTTTCACTACCACAGTTGCTATGAGTTAGAATTGACTTGGTGGCAAGCAACAACAACAATAGTATCCTTCACCCAAAGGTGCCCCGCCATTTATGTTAAAAGCACAGTGATTAGAAATTTGAATCCTGGCTTTGTTGGTGTAAGTAGTCACTGCTTGGCCCAGTAGATAGATTCTCCAAAGTTACAGGTGGATCAGATTTTTCTAAATCAAGCCATACTTCAAATTCACAAAATAACTCTACTATAAAACAGACTTATTCCAGAATGCATCTGTTCTATCAATTTGTCATTTATTTCCTTAAAGGTATGCAGCTGTGACCAGGACTTAAAAAGAAACAACAGATCAGCTGCTGTTGAGTCAATTCAGACTCATGGAGACCCCATGAGCAGGACTGTGCTCCATAGGGTTTTCAATGGCTGATTTTTCAGAAGTAGATCACCAGGTGTTTCTTCCAAGGTGCCTATGGGTGGACTCAAACCTCCAACCTTTCAGTGAACAGGCAAGCACTTAACAGTTTGTGCCACCCAGGGGCTGCTGTTAGTAGGATTAAAGGCACAGAAATAGAGTTGTCAACAGGGAACAGTAACCTACGTGCCAAAACCTATATAGAATGATATTCAGAAATATTCAACTAAGCTGAAGGGACTCTTTTCTAAAAGAACAAGGAATGGCTGTCCCTACTGCAATGACAATACTGCAGGAGAAACAAGACTTAAATCAGACCTGTTACTGATACCATAATGTGAATGAACTTAGAGATCTTTGCTTGAGAAGAGCCTTCTTATTGATTTATTTTGGGGGTAGAGAAGCCATGAGGTTACAAATTTTTTGAAGTATGAGAAGATGACAAGAGGGGACAAAAAGAGGGAAAGATTGGTAGAAATTAGAACACTACGCTATGCAAGACAACTTTGCCCAACTTAACAGTCTTACCTAGGGTTCAGATTTGACTTGATTCTTTCCATTTCCATTTTGTGAAAGAGAAGTGGAGGTGCGGGAAAGGGGAGGGTTAGTCTAGGACTGGGTTCTGTCGAGCTCAACCTAATCAAAACCACTATGAAGCATGTGACAGCTAGGAAAGAAACTCAACAACAGCAGCAGAGATTTAAACAAGATGCTCACTGAGTTCCCTGCAGCTTTCACATAGTAAACGTCTAATCCAAGTTCACTGTACCTCTTCTTCCTTAACCAGGACATAAAATTAATCAAAGATTCTAAGTACCCTGATCAAAAGGGGAAAAATGCTGAACAGAATTTAATATTCTCATGGAATCCAGGATTTCTGGATCCAAGAAGGCTGGATAAACTCCTGAAACTATTGCCCTGAGATGATCCTTAAATCTTAAACAGAAAATATTCCCTGAAGTCTTCTTAAAACCAAACAATAGTTTAGCTTAACTAGTAAACAATGCTTGCCTTTGCATTGTGCTCTTTTGTTGTTGTTAGGTGACATCAAGTCAATTCTGACTCATGGAGATCCCGTGTAAAACAGAACAAAAACACTGCCCAGTCTTGCACCAGCCTCCCAATTATAGCAATGTCTGAGACCACTTTTTGCCAATGTGTCAGTCCTTCTCTTTTGCTGATCCTCTAATTTACCAAGCATGATGTCCTTCTCCAGGTCCCTCCTGATAATATGTCCAAAGTACAAATGATTAAGTCTCTCCTTGCATCTAAGGAGCATTCTGGCTGTACTTCTTCCAAGGCAGATTTGTTCATTCTTCTGGCAGCCCATGTTGCTGTTGTTGTTTGCCATCGAGTCAACCCCGACTCATAGCGACCCCTCCTTGGGTTTCCGAGGCAGTATCACTACGGAAGTAGGATTGCCCAACCTTCCTTCCAAGGAGTGGCTAGTGGTTTGAAACCGCCAGCCTTCTGGTTAGCAGTCAAGTGCCTTAGGCACTATGCTATGTATTCAATATTCTTCATCAACACCATAATTCAAAGGTATCAATTCTTCAGTCCTGCTTTTGCATTCATATAAGGTGACTGAAAATACCATGGCTTGGGTCAGGCACACCTTAGTCCTCCAAATGATATCTTTGCTTTTTAACACTTCAGAGAGGTCCTTTCACATAGAGAGGGAGAACAATGTGGAACAAAACTCAAAATCATTTGGAGGAAAAAAAAGGTGGGGGGACCAGATTTGCTGGTCTGCTAGAGCCTGGTGGAACCACTGAGACTATGGCCCCTAGCTGCCCTTCAGATCTGGAATTGAACCCACACCTGTGGTTTCCAGCCAAACAAAAGACAGGCATATGAGTTGAACATTTACCTCAAGTAGATACACTCCTTGGAGAGAACAATCACGGGAGAGAGAAGGGCTGTTATGCACAGGGAGAAAGCTCAGGGGGCAGGAGTGTATGGAGGGATGGACACAGGGAAGAGGTAATTATGGGAAGGAAGTAGGAGGGAGCTGTTGCATTGTGGTAAACTGTGGTCAATGTCACATGTGAACCGCTGTATGGAAAGTGAATTTGCTCTATAAACATTCACCCAAATCACAATTAAAAAAAAAAAAAAAAAAAGAGGTCTTTTGCAGCACATTTGCCTAATGAAATACACCGCTATTAAACTTACAGATCTAGCAATTAAACTTCTAGGTAGGCAAACACATTTCATTTCCCCCAACTTTAGTTATTCAGGCTGAGGAACACAAAATCAGCCACTAAACAAAACTCAGAATGTGGGTGTGACAATCTCCCAAAAGCCTTTGTCTCTTACCTGTACACAGTATGAGGGACATATACCTCCCGGATAGGGAATTCCAAGATCTCTTTGTGTGGACGTGTACGGTTTTCAGAAAATGGTCTCACTGGCAACATTTCAGGAGTCAGACAGCAGTTGAGTGACTCTGGAGCTGAGGAAATTTCCAGTCTAAGCAAGCCTAAGGGGCAAACAGGATGTTTCAGTAAACAAAACAAACAAACAAACAAAATCTGCCATGTTACAATGGAATCAGGAAAGACTGCTGTACTCTGTATTCTATGAAATTAAGTGAGTATATGCTGAGGGAGAGTGAGTTTTGGAACTGCCAGGTATTTTCTTATAGTTTGAAGAATTGCATGTCATGGCAATATTGGGGCTTTGGTTTCTATAAATTAGAAATGAGCAGGATGGAGCAAACCATCTTCAAAGTCCCTTCTGGAACTGCCGCTCTGTAACAGTACATAGTTAAGTAGCTTTCACTCGTTGCAAAAAATTGGTGGTTTTCAGACTAAGTTCCCTGGTACCCTAGGGTGCTGCAGAAGTGCTTCAGGAGCCATTGAGGTGAAGGTGAGGACACAGCCTTCACCTTCCACCTACGGACCTGACTTTTACTAATTTATCTTTTTAAGAGGGTTCCATTTAATATTTCCCTTGAGCAAAAGGGGCACATAGTGGTTGGCTGTGAGTCTGAAACAATATGATGACAGGTAGTTTGGTTTTTTGGTTTTCTGGTTTTCATCCAGTTTGATCTGAAAGCCCCAATCTAAAGTATGGTCTTTACTGACAGAAGCAATATTTTAAAAAAGGAAAACAGAAAATATTAATAGATTTGTTGAGAATGTAGACCAAGTCACACTCTTCACCGTTAAAGCAAAATCCCATGTTTCACTTGGCACACGTGATTTTATCAATTTGAGCAGGAGACACATAACATGTCTAATCCTCCAAGGTTCTGGCTCGGTGATAGAAGATAAAGACCAGTGTCCTTACCTGGAATCGACTTGACCCGTCTCTGCAAGGATGAGGGCCTTTTGTAGTCAGCTAGGAACTTGAACAAGTCTTCATCACTCAGGCGATCTCCCTCCTGCCGAGAGAGAGTGTGTTATCATAGACTCATCTTGGACTCCTGGGTCAGGGCCCAGCAGTGTCTGGGAAGTCTTTTCTCTTTAAGTTGTTTTCTAACCTGTCTTTCATAGATATCAGAATTGTAGGCAACTCTGAAATCATTTCCTTCAACCTCTTGTCAAATATTCCTTCTCTACTCCTCCCAACCTGCTGTCACCCAGCCTCTCATCATGCCATCTTACACTCCCGACAACCCAGGGAATAAGCAACATCATCCTTATTTTGTGGATAATGACCTTGTCGCTCTGCTCCAAGCCCCAGCCCTGTCTCTGAAACACTATCTGTACGCCCCCCTCTTAGAGATCCAGCACCCCTGCCAGATGGGCCAAGCCCAGACACAAAGTAATGTGGAGAGATACCTGCTTGAAGAAGTTGGTAATGGTCATGATAGTAGGTTTGGATCCAACCCCATTTTCCTCCAAGGACAGGGCTCGCTCAGAAAGCCTTCTGGATTGGGACAAAGTCCTCCGCTCACCCACAGAGCTTCTCCCTTCAAGGAAAACAAAGGCCATTGTACAGCATACCCTTCTGTTTGAGAACACAAGCAGGTATTCACTTCACCATAGAGAATAGGACCAGCTGCCAGTGAGTCAACTCCTACATGTGGCAACCCCATGTGTGTCAGGGGAGAACCGTGCTCCAGGGAGTTTCCAAAGCTGTTTCTTCGGATCACCAGGCCTTTCCTTCAAGGCACGTCTGGGTGAACTGGAACCGCCCACCTTTCAGTCAGCACCTGAGCATTAACCTTTGCACCATCCAGGGATTCCTTACCATATATTAAAACACCCAGTGCCTTCAAGTTGATGCTAACTCTATAAGACAGAGTAGAACTGCCCCACAGGGTTTCCAAGGTTGTAAATCTTCATGGAATCAGACTGTCTCATCTGTGGAGTGTGGATGAGTATGAACCACCAACCTTTTGATTAGCAGCCGAATGCCTTAACCACTTTGTCACCAGAGCTCCTAGTATCATATATAAGATACACTGAAAGTTATTGAGAAGGAATTCGGGTGGCACAGCAGTTAAGCACTCAGCTGCTACCCAAAAGGTCATCGATTTGAACCCACCAGCTGTCCTGCAGTAGAAAGACGAGACAGTCTGCTTCTGTAAAGATTACAGCCTTGGAAACCCTGTGAAGCAGTTCTACTCTGTCCTGTAGGGTTGCTATAAGTCAGAATCGACTCAGGGCTCACAATAACAACAAAGTCAGTGAATAAGAACACTGAACGTGGCCACATTGCTTTGAATGACATTTTCCCCACTGGCCCTTGCCTTTCCTAGCCCTCCTGTTGGAGTCCCTGTTGCCCTACCCCTGTGTCTAAGCATCTAATCCAACTCTGACCAGAGTGGAAAGGCCAGGAGCAGCCATGGTTCCTCCTACGAAGAGGTCAGGGTAGACCAGATGCCACCAGCAGGAGTCCAGCCACAGCCAAGCAAAGTCCGCAGAGATGTTTTATTTAGTTAGCACTGTGTTTGCTTTTGTTTTATTTTTACATTTGAATTCCATTGGGAGAGTCCTGTACTCAGATGCCCCTACAGGCATTTGGGATTGTGACCCAAACAGGCACAGGTCAGCCTTCCCACCTTCTCAACCCAGTTTTCCTCTGCTTCCACTACGTGGACCAGGCAGTAGAACAGAGTCCCTGTCTTGGTCAACCTGCCCAATGGGGGTCAGAATTCTGAATCACACTGATACTCTGATCTGGGACCCCATACTCTGCTTCGCCATTTCTTATTCCCCTTTGGGATGTATCTTGTTCCTTTTATACTATAGTTCAAAGGGGTTCTGATTTATCAAACTCCTTACAACTCTAATCGTGCCAGTCCCAGTCCTGATTGTCCTCTTATCCTTGATTCTTGCCTTGACGCTCAGCTGGCTCTTCTTGTCACCAGCGCCCACCCAAACTTGGCTGCCCCAGCATCATGCACTGCATCTTCTGATTGCTTCTGAAGAACCAGCCTCTGTAGGTAGGTTCATTTATCCTGGAGCTGCTTCCCCTTCCTCCCACCCTGACTGTCCCTGAGGTCCCAGCATGCCCTGTGCCTGAATTCACCCTACTTATGGTGGCTGCTACACTCTGTTTAACATTTTCAAGTAAGGCTACTGGGGTTGATATACAAGTTGGCATTTAAAAAAAAAAAAATGTGACGAAGGTCAGGGTGCAATTTGATCAATCAGGTTTGCTATTGATAAATCAGAAATAACCCATGGATTCTGACTGGTAATGAACTAAAAGACTGGACTCTTGAGTCTCCCCAAAGGTGCCTTGGAAGAGAGGCCTGGAAATCTACTTCTGAGGAATCAGCATTGAAAAGCCTGTGAGCATGATTCTACTCTGACAGCCATGGTGTCGTCATAAGTTGGAATCAACTCAACAGCAACTGATTTTACTGGTTTTAATTATGCAACAATAACTCCAGAATAGGAGCAAATAAAAAAAAAAATCAAACCCACTGCCATTGAGTCAATTCTGTCTCATGGTGACCCTATAGGACAGGGGAGAACTGCCCCACAGGGTTTCCAAGGCTGTAAATCTTTATGGAAGCAGACTTCCTCATCTTCCTCCCACACAATGTCTGATGGGCTCAAACCACCAACCTTTTGGTTGGCTGCCAAGTGCTTTAACCACTGCACCACCAGGGCTCCTCAGAATAGCAGCAGTAATAACACATTACCCTTTCCATGACTTCCCCACTAACTGCAACATATCTCAAGTGGCAGAGCTAAGGAATGCCTGAGAAATGGGAACCTAGAAATAAATATTTGCTGGACACCCAGACATTTAGGAAAACACAAACTCTACCACAGGTGGTGGGTGGGGTCTACTTGAAAATTCTGGAACCCTGCAGTAGCTCCTCACCCAAACTCCAAAGGAAGTAAATGACTCTGGTGGAAGGAGAGGTGAGAAAGAAATATGCTAAAGACATCGGAACAGTAAGGAGATATTCTTTTCACACCCACTCTCTTTATTGCACTTGGCCAAATAAACATTGAAGGACTGAAAATTGTGCCCAGAAGCCGAGTTATGCTTTTTGAGAGAAATCCTTGAGACAGTTAGCTTTTCTTGTATTTAGGAGTCAGTCATGGCACCTTTGTTTAACCCACTGGTTACTAGATTTTCTCGTTATTTTCAAGGATTTTATTTTTGCAAGGGGTGGCTATGGAAAATTAATTTTTTTGATGTGTCAGTTGATCCAGAACATTCCATCAAAAATATTACTATAAGAGGAGCATATATGTTCACAATATATGCAAATGTTCACAATTGTTCTGCAGACTACTGTCTGATCAAGCACGTGTAATTCAGTTAGAACCCTATTTTATCCTATCTCCTTCTCACTCCTCCCACCTCCACCCCCCAAAACACCAAACCAGTCGCCACCAAGTCGAGCCTGACTCATGGTGACCTCATGTGCATCAGAGCAGAACCAGGCTCCCCAGGGCTCCAAGGCTGAGTTTTAATAGTAAATCACCAGGCCTTTCTTCCAGGTGGACTTGAACCTCCACCTTTCAGTTAGCAGCCTGATGTGTTAACCGTTACACCACCCAGGGACTCTACTGCTCCCACAGCCCCACTGAGCAGTTGACGTTAGAGCTGGTATGAAGGCTGAAAACCTTACCAACCGTGGCCTCCACATCAGTTACTTCCCGGTCAAGGGTGGAGATGTTGAAGAAGCTGTTTAAGCTTATGGGAGCCCAGGCAAAGGGCATCCGGTATTTCCCTAAACGTTGGCAGAAGGACTCTGCTTGAAGTTTGAGTTTTTCAATCTTGTCTTTACTCTAGAGAAAAATGGAAAGAGATCATCAAAAACAAGCAGTGCACTATCAACCCCAAGTCTACAGCCTCTGACATGGATATGACAGCCATCTCTGAACTTCTCTGGTAGAGCAATAGTTAAGCATTCAGCTGCTAGCTGAAAGGCTGGTGGTTTGAACCCACTCAGTGACTCTAGGGGAGAAAGCCCTGGTGATCTGCTCCCATCATGAGTACAGCCTAGAGAACCCTACAGGGCAGTTCTAACTCTGTAACACGTGGGGTTGCTATGAGTCCAAATCAGCTCCAGGGCACCTAACAACAACACCAAGTGATGAAATGAGCCAACAAGAAAAACATGATTTGACTGGAGCCAGAAGCCTGACAAAAAAAGATTTAAAAAAAAAAAAAGGAGGGGTTTAAAGATGGGCTACATTCAACCAATACATTGCACCTTCAATTAAAATAAATAAATAAATGTGCTGATCCATGAGTAGGAGCTCTGGTAGCATAGTGCCTAAGGCACTTGACTGCTAACCAGAAGGCTGATGGTTCAAACCCACCAGCCACTCCTCGGAAGGAAGGCTGAGCAATCTACTTCTGTAGTGATACTGTCTTGGAAACCCAAGGAGGGGTCGCTATGAGTCGGGTCTGACTCGACGGCACATAACAACAATCCATGAGTGCTTCTTATGGGGTTAACAATGTGACATGGATTCAAAGGAGGGTGGGGGACTCTGAGGCTAAAAAGATAAAAAGATAACATTTATCAAGCTTCCAGGCTAACCTGGTTTTCAACAGTTACCTTGGAAAGTGTCAAAAAGACCCATAAAGGTTCCTAACAACTTCCTTATTAGGTTGACAACACTTCCAAGGTCTTCTTTCTAAATTCAGAATAAAAGGGAGGTTTTCTAAAAAGGCTTTTGAGTTCAGTAAATCTTACTTGAAAAGTATGACTCTGTAGTAGGATGCTGATTAAAACCCAAAAAAATCCAAACCCACTGCCATCAAGTCAATTCCGACTCATAGCGTTCCTCTAGGACAGAGTAGAACTGCCCCATAGGGTTTCCTAGGCTGTAATCTTTACAAAAGCAGATTACCACATCTTTCTCCCACAAAGAGGCTAGTGGGTTCAAACTGCTGACCTTTCCATTAGCAGCCAAGTCCTTTGGGATGCTGATTAAAAAAATCAAACTCACTGCCACGGAGGCGATTCTGACTCATAATATCCCTCATAGAGTTTCCAAGGCTGTAAATCTTTATGGAAGCATACTGCCTCATCTTTCTTCTGTGGACTGGCTGGTGGGTTTGAAGCACTGATCTTTTGGTCAGCAATCAAATGCCTTAACCACTGTACCACCACAGCTCCTTAGGATGCTGATTACATAAGTGCTATTCCAAATTTTTAAAATTATACTAGGAACCTTTTAAATTGGTGCTGAGGAAAGACATTGTCACAAGTTCCATACCCATGTTGTGATAATGAGCTTACTGAGTACACTACCCCTAAAATACTCAGTTGCTGTCAAGCTAATTCCAACTCATGGCAAACTCATGTGTGTTAGAACTAACTGCTCATAGGTTTTCATGGCTGTGACCTTTGGAAGCAGATCACCAGGCCTTTCCTCTGAGGAGCCTCTGGGTGAGTCTGAACCATCAGCTTTTCAATTAGTAGCTGTGTGTGTAATAACTGTTTGCACCACCCCATTATCCTACTAGACAGGACAGTGGCCTGTATTGTGAGGAAGGTCAATGGAGCTCTGGTGCTGTTTGGTTTTGTTGGGTCTCCATGGTCACCCCAACTAGCTGGGCTAGAGCCACAGAACTAAGACAATGGGAGGTGGCTTATCCTAGCCAAGTTCTCTGATTACACATTGGCATATATCATCACTGTGTTGTGTGCTATTGAATCACTATTGATCATAGGGATCCCAAGTGACAGAGAACTGTCCAATAGGGTTTTCTTGGCTGTAATCTTTACAGGAGCAGATTGCTAAGCCTTTCTCTCACAGAGTCACTAGGTGGGTTCGAACCACCAATATTTTGTTTAGCAGCTGAATGCTTAACCATTGTGCCACCAGGGCTCTCACATCATCATTCCTAATCCAAAAATCAAACTCATTGCCTTTGAGTTGTGGCTGGTGGGTTTGAACTGCCAATCTTCAGATAGCAGTCAAATGCCTTAGGCACTACTCCACCAGAGCTCCTTATATCATCATTACTCAAAAAGCAAACTAACTGCCATCAAGTCGGATCTGGCTCATTGCAACCCCTCCTTGGGTTTCCAAGGTGGTATCAGTATGGAAGTAGATTGCCCAATCTTCCTTCTGAGGAGTGGCTGGTGATACAATCATTAGTGAGTTAAATAATTTATTCCTTTTGAAAAATGGATCATCAATGATCAGTTTCTCTTTCTTCTTTTTTTATAACACAATTCATTAGTGTCTCCTCTGAGGACTTAGTATAGACCTTGCCCCATTAACTGTTTTGTGGTGTACTCTTAAGAATTTCTGCGTGTTCTGGGGAGTTCCGGCAAGATGGCAGACTAGGCAGAAGGATTGCACAGACCCTCTTCAACAAAGAAAAGGGAAACCAATTAACACAGACACAGAAGATAATTGTGGACCCCAGAGCCTTGAAGGGAAGGATACAGAATTGGACTAAACCCCAATTGGCAGAAGAATTTGCGTGAAAATACCAAAAAAAGGA